>NC_088338.1:2170000-2427500 GCF_036884655.1 Musa acuminata AAA Group | reverse complement strand
CTTCGTGGATAATAATCCATAGGAGGTCATTCAAGCCTATTACCCTTGTGAATAAGATGCTAAGGGAGGATGTTAAGCTCATTACAAATATTATCCTTAGCCCATCAAGTATTAAAGTTGACCCCCAACGCTAGCCCAAGGGTCAGACCTTTTTTCCAAAAAAAACCTCTTGCATTGTTTAAGAACTTCTTACCTAACTTGAGCATCAGAGGTTTTAGGTCGGTAAACTCCCCTCGATGCTAACTTTTAAGTAGGAACACACCGAGATGACATATACTACCTCAGCCTAACCTCAAGACTACCTCAAGTAGGTTGGATTTACGCGAAGACCACATCGGAGTCACCTCACCTGTGTTAAGACTGCCATGAGGGTTCCTTGGATGTCTCGATGCCTTCATGTCAAGATCAAGTTGACTAACTCATTCCTTGACAATACTCTCCTCAATATTCTATCGCTAGAAGGAGGGCCTTGAAAGCTGTAAGAATGTCCATCTACTAGCTCTCTCAATGAGTGCTCTAGTGAAGAAGCTCTACCCCAATCTATAGTACATTTACACAAGGCTGATAGTTGCCCTCATTTCCTTAGGTGAATTTGTCCACCTCTACTCAAATATCGGGGTGCTACTAGTGCTTGTTTAACAACTCATGACTCTCACCACTAGGGACAAACGTGGGGCACTTAGTTGCTCCCATCGAAGCATTCCTGAATCTCACACATCAAGTGTAGGCGCTCACATGGATGATACAGATGATTGCCCCACTTCTGCCCTAATTGGCCCAATAGACCATGTCATCGTCACAACCGCAGCCAATGTCTCAACCACCATTAGCACTTACACCCGTTGGGGCTCCCCGACTAAGCCAACATCAGTAGCCTAAGACTGACCCTGACCCATTGAATTATCGGCAGAAGGAACACCTTGCTCCCCGATGGTGAAATTTAGTGTGCTATTGCACCAAGGCCCGACCTTACTTGAATCGAAGACCCAATCAAAATATTCAATGGATGACTCCTCGAGAGTCCAACTAAAACAGATAGATCAGCGCCTAGACAAGATGCACTAGGAGTTCTAGTGGTTTTGAAGGGAAGAGGCGGATGACCCCATCTTGGGCCACTCCTCATTTTATCTAGAGCATCGAAAAGGAGTCAATCCCAATAATTTTTATCTTCCATCACTAGAAGCCTTCGATGGTAGCTTTGACCTAGTAGAGCACATCATTTCTTTTCGAGCTTAAATGTCTTTGTATGATACCCCAAATGCTTTGATGTGTCGTGCGTCTCCAACAATACTAAGTGGCTTGACACAGGAATGGTATAGTCATTTGAAGCTACTTTTGGTCTTTTTCTTTATCTAGCTCACAAAGAAATTTGAGCTTCACTTTCTTATAAACATGTGTCCGAGGCCCTCAGCAGTAATACTGCTTAAGTTGAGACAAAGGGAGGATGAAACCCTCTCTGACTTTGTCATGCGATTCACTGGTAAAATTCAAGACGTGCAAGAAGCCCATCCTCCTTGGTGACACAAGCTTTTATGATAGGCTTCAGATCCACGTACTTCTTCTAGTCATTAGTAGAGAAGCCACTGATGACAATCCCCGAGATTCTTCAAAGGGCCAACTAAAATATAGCTACGAAAGCAATGATCTCCGACAAGTGTGAATAAACACACAAAATGTCACATCAAGAACTATCTCAGACATCAACTTCGGACTTGTTGTAGCGAAGGAAGTATGGTTGACCCGAGGTTACTCATCCAAGGTCCGAGTCAACTCCTCTCAACATGACAAGGATTGAGATATTCCTACAAACAAAGGAGAAAAGACTCTTGAAGGACCCATTACCGATAAGAACTCCTTTGGAAAGAAGAGACAAATTAAAGTATTATTGCTTCCATGATTATTATGACCATAACATGAAGGAGTATCATGATTTGAAGGAGCAAATCAAAGAATTCATTCATCGGGGGCACCTTGGGAGGTTCATTTGAAAACCCTAGGAACCTTTGCCTCACCCACAAGGTCCGGTGAAAAGACAAATTAACGTGATCATTGACGAACCCATCTCGGGAGGGGATAGCTCCTTGAGGTGCAAAACTTGTGCCCGAGACTAAAAAAAAGTGCAAAAATAACTTTCAAGGAAGAAGAGACAGAGTACCTCGAACCAAACTACGATAATGCTCTAGTGGTCTCTTTGAGGATGGTCAACGCTCGGGTGAAAATGATCATGATCGTAGTTTTGCCAATATTTTATTTTGATGGCTTTTAAAAACTTAGACTATTAGCTAATGATCTCTTCCCTATGATGTCTTGGCTAACAAGATTAATAGGCAACTCCATCTACCTACTTAAGACTATGAGCTTACACGTCACATTTGATGATGAATCCTGCTCCAAGATGATGATGGCCAAGTTCACAGTGATGGATATCCCTTCGGCCTATAACATAATCATTGGCTAACTCACTCTCAACTGATTGAAGGTCGTGGTATCCACCTATCACATGGTGATGAAGTTTCCGATAAGAACTTATGTTTTGGGGTGTTGAATATAGAATAAATTGATAACATAAAGAGTATTAAATATAATATATACTCAAGGACACCATGGCATATACCAATTTGAACTATATATTTTAGGGCATCGAAGTAGGAGATGCATAAGAATATTATATCATGCTTACTTCAATTGCTTGCATAGGGACTATACGATATAGAAGATATGTAAGGGTGTTGAAGAATGCTGACTTAAATTATCGATATGTCAGATATTACAAGAAGATCAATATAACATTATTACTTAAGCCCAACTTACATACTTAGATTACTTTAGGATCAAAGCATGTCGAATTCAGCTTTCTATATAGGGAATCTTATATGTAAAAGATGCACGAGATTGATGGCCGATGCACGTAAAACAAAAGTCTTAACTCATAAAAGAAATGAAAAAAAAAGAAACTTCCATAACAAGGGAAAAAGGGGTACGTGGACTCATATCGTGTGATACTTCTCCTTCATAGCGGGCCGGCCCATAGCAGAAGTGGAAACTCACTCAGAAGTCTAAAACCGGTTTCGGATCCAATTTAAACAGCATCCGACCCTTTTTGTGCTTCCCTTCTATTACGATCTCCTCGATGGATAAACCCCTCGAATCGCCGACCCACCCTCGCTTTGCAGAGCGGAGGGGATAAGCCGGCGATGGCTTCTCATTATCCGATTTCGCCCGCTGCCTCCCGCTTCTCGAGTCCCTCTCCTCTTTTCGTTCCTTCGTTCCGCTCGCTAAGAACCAATCTCTGGTGCCAACGATTTAAAAATCGCCTCTCTGTTTCCGTTCCGCTCGAGAACGCCCGTTTCAGAGTTCGGAGCTTGGAATCGAACACCTCTCTTGGCGGTGATGGTGAAGCAGCCGCTGAGGAATCAGCAGTGACGCAAGAGGATCTGGAGTCACAGCGGCTTTTCGAGGTGTGGTTCTGTTTTGATTATTATAGTTTTCGGTTGGATAAAGGTGTGATCTTTAGTTTCTTTTCAGTGTCTTCAGTAGTGTAGGAAGTTTCTCTGGCGCTAAGATATTAATTTATGTGGTTTATTTTATTTGGCTAAGATGCGAAAGTCTCATGATCGGTCTATGGTTTATTTTTGCATTTTCTTTCGGGTCTGAATGTGAACGGTGAAATGGTAAGTTCAATTCTTACCAACCTGTGAGATTCACTTTTACCTACTGGCAGCATTTTTGTGACAATGATATGTCCTCATGCTTGGAACATTCTGAATGGGTTTTCAGAAGTTGAAGGGTTTGGAGCAGCATCGTATTGATAAATTGGAAAAGTTTGAGAATAAAGCAAATCTGCAATTGGAGAGGCAGCTTGTCATGGCTTCCTGCTGGAGTAGAGCATTGCTGACTTTTCAGGGAAAATTGAAGGGAACTGAATGGGATCCAGAGAACTCTCATAGAATTGATTTTAGTGAATTCTGGAATCTACTCAATTCGAACAATGTCCAGTTCATGGAGTACTCAAATTTTGGCCAGACCATCTCCGGTATGTGATCCATCTCTTTTCTTTGTTCCAAGCATTTTCATTTGTTTTTGAAGTTGCTAGTCTTGTTCTCTGGTTCATTGTTCCAAGTATTTACTGGAATAACAGTAGCTTCATCAACACAAGTATTTTGTTCTCTTTCTTCATTGTCATAGTGCTAATTATTGGAAGTTATGGTCAATTGAAAATCATATATTTTTTGGTTTCTTTTAAGGTATATATGGTGAACTGATACTCAACCACTTTTGCATGATATACGTTGCACACTGATGATTACAAAATCATTAAGACAACTCTACCATTCCCTGGTCGGATTGATACATACTGGTCGGTACTGGTGTGCCAACACACTATACTTTGGCATATACTAGTGATTTGTAGGAAGAGGAAGGAAGAAGAGAAAGCAATGGAGGAAGAGGAAGAAGTAGGAAGAAGAGGAAGTGGTGAAGGAGGAGGGAGGAGGAACCCTACCCATGGCCGACAGCATGCAGTGAGCAACAGGAGGTAGCAGCAGCAAACGACAGTGGCAGGGAGGTATGCTGCACTCCCTGCACATGGAGAAGAGCACTTTCATTCGCGAACCGTAGTTGTAGGGAAAACCATTTTTTTTACAATTTTAATGGGTTGGACCAGATCCCCAACATGGAGGCGGTCCGCGTACCAATTCATGTGCAGAACGGTATGTACTGCCTGTTTCATACTAGTCTGGGCAAAATGTCATTCCATGGTGCCGTTCAGTATGTTCTTTTTGCAATTAACCATTCATTGACTTATATGTTAATTGTCATGTTACGTGTCCCGACATTAAAATTTAGAGTGAAGCCACCTTTTTTGGAGCACACTGACTTTTATAATCATTTCATTATATAGCCAGATTATTGGTCAATCTATAAAGTTATCCATTATCATTCAGTCAAGTCTATGTATATGATGTTGATTTTTGTTACCTTGCAGCAATGAGTATTTTGCTTTTCAGAAAAGGTAGCTCAAGGACATGTTTACCTCATTAAGTTTTACATTCGTTAATTTCTATGTGCTGTTTTTTGTATTTTCAATTAGTGTATTGTTGTCTGCAGTAATCTTGCCATATTACAGAGATGGAAGGAGAGGGGAAAGAAAGGAAAACTCAAATAGAGAAATTGTGTATCGCCGCCATATTGTTGACCAAATGCCAGTTGATGGGTGGAATGATGTTTGGAGTAAATTGCACCAGCAACTTGTAAACGTTGATGTTATAAATGTGGATTCTGTATCTGCTGAGGTCTATGGTACCATTGCAACTGCTGTTGTGTGGTCTATGCGTTTGGCTCTTTCAATTGCTATTTACCTATGGGTTGATAGTGTGATGAGACCAATTTACGCCAAGTTAATTCCATGTGACTTGGGTCCACCTATGAAGAAAGTAAGGAAGCCCCTTAAGAGTGATACGCTAGGATCTTTGGGCAAAAGTCGGTGAGTAAACAAATCATATGCTAATGAACTTTTTATCAATAGGCATTTGACAGCTTAATAAAAAGGGATTCACAGTTTTATTTTTTATTTTTCAGAAGAAAATTATTTCGTGTGTAAAATTAACATGAACATTATGTTTTGTTGATGATTGATGTCTTTGGATCATTTCACTTTTACTATTGCTCAAAAAAGATTTACGTAAAACTGTCTGGTCAGCTTTTTCCTTCATATAATGTTTAGATGCAGCAATTTTGGAATATAAGGAACTAAGTCAATGGGTATTTTGTGTCCACGAGGTCTTTGCTACGAGTGTCACAGATAATCAATATTTCTTGATTTAGTGTGCCATTTTGGGCCATCTGTCTCTTTCTAGGTATTCTAGCTGAAGTGAAAAATTCTATTTAGAGAAATATAGAATCTCTAATAGTTATTTATGTGCTTACTTCCATTTGCCCAGTGCAAAATTCATATCTGCAGAAGAGACTACAGGTGTCACATTTGATGATTTTGCGGGCCAGGAGTATATAAAGCTGGAATTGCAAGAAATTGTCCGAATCCTCAAAAATGATAAAGAATTTCAAGATAAGGGTATCTATTGTCCTAAAGGTGTGCTTCTTCATGGACCACCTGGAACAGGAAAAACACTGCTGGCTAAAGCTATTGCAGGTGAAGCAGGACTTCCCTTCTTTGCAGCAAATGGCACTGATTTTGTTGAGGTAAAACTTCATTTCTTTACTTTATGGTTTGCATATAAACAAAATGAAAATCTATGTCCTTGACAAATTGCCACCATTTTGCTACTCAAATGTTGTATTATGTGACACCTTTTTGTTCCCTTCTCTCTGCGTGGGTGTCTTACCACCTTGAAACTTTACTCCATTGTAATTGCTATAGTTCTTTCATCTTAATGGTGTGGTTGCAAGAGATGAAAAAATTTTTCTTTGGCTACTGAAGCAAACTAAATTTAGCTTTTTTTTACTTCTTGTGAAATTAAATTGAAAATATTATATCATGTTGACATCTTGATCTTGCAGTGATTTTATGAAGCATGTTGGTGATCTCTTTTCCCCTTCTTCTACTATTTATTTTCTCAGCTAGGATTTATGATTTATTTTTTTATATCTTTTTCTTGTGCATGCTAATGGTAGATGCTCAAATCCATGTAACCTTTGTAATAAAAAAAGAAAAAAAATTGTTGTTGAGATCAGTTAACAGTATTTGTCATCTACTTTTGGTTTGCTTTTCTTTCAGATGTTAGAGATCTGCATCTCTCATGGAAAGTGGTAAATTAATGAATATTTTGCGAAGATACTGTTCAAATTTTGGGTCTTGGTAAATCACATTAACATGAGAAACTAGTTTCCTACTTCTTGTGCAGCTTGACCACTTAAACTCTTCGTAAATTGCTTCTGTTCATTATGTTTCTATTTGGCTGAACTTCCTCACATTAATTGATTATTTTTTAGTTGAAAATATATGATAATGGGAGAAAAATTACCATGCAGCTAGATTTGTTATCTATGTATTTTGAAGTTTATTTTTTTCTTGTACAAGATAAGATCTGCTTGGTTGTATATCATGGGACATGTGTATGTCATTTTGACATAAGATGTCAAAACAGATAAATTCTCAATATGT
Organism: Musa acuminata AAA Group; assembly: GCF_036884655.1. NCBI lineage: Eukaryota > Viridiplantae > Streptophyta > Magnoliopsida > Zingiberales > Musaceae > Musa > Musa acuminata. The sequence continues at coordinate 2,420,380 of NC_088338.1, read as the reverse complement.
TCAATGTGTGATTGTCAATATTGATGTGGTTTGTACTTTGTAGCATCTATCCTGTGCATGGTACAATGTGCATAACTTATGCACTCACATGTGTTATTTCATGTGTTAAATGATTTACATAAGCTGCATTCAAAGAAAGTTCCCATCCATTTTATAATGATTCTACATATGCATTAAGTACTACAGATTACTGTTTGCTTGGTATATATGTTCCAAGTTAAGCTCAACAAGCATTCATTTATATCTTCTCTGGCAGATGTTTGTAGGTGTTGCTGCAGCTCGTGTAAAAGATCTATTTTCTAGTGCTAGATCATATGCTCCATCAATAATATTTATTGATGAGATTGACGCAATTGGCAGTAAACGTGGTGGGCCGGATATTGGTGGGGTGAGATCTGTTCAAAATTTGACTATTCTTGCCTGCATGTACTGACTGCATCATGGCTTGTCTTATTTTTTGTTAGAATGCTGGTACATGAGTATGGATATGTATTTATTCAAATTTTGCTCTATCTAACATGGTTTTTACACTGCAATAGTCATGGTTTAACTTGACATTTACCTTTTTTGGGTTGCAGTATTTTTTATTGGAAGAAATCTGTTTATAACAAATATTAAAATACCTATTGTGTTGCTGTACAAGTTTAGAAAGTAATTTTGTTTATTGTTTGCTTATCAATGATAATTTTATAAGAACTTGTGCTTTAGGAGAACTGATACAAACAATAGAAGTTGTTAATGTATTTAGGATAAGTTTAATCCAAATTAGAGCAGAATAAATAAATAATTTTGGCAATTTACTCTGTAGTGAGTAATAGTTACATAGGCATCCAGGAGGAAGCTTTGAAGACGTGCTTATGATAGATTTCCTTTATGCCTATGAGTAACTAATAGTTAAGGAATGCCATTTGTTGATTACAATTAGAAGAGAAGTCATTCATTTTGGCTTGAGCTTCTGTTTCTGTCAAATTCATAGAGGAAGGCTTATGTTTGTGTTGATAGTAAATCATAAATTTGAAGTTCATGTTAACCAACGCTATTGTGGCAACAGCTAATAAATTTGTTCATATTATGCTCAGAATAAAGAAATACTTTGCAGATTTTCCCATTCTTCTCTTTCTTCTTTTCACCACATAAATCCTGGCAACACAATAAGCCTCATAACTGACCTAAATTTGCCACCACCCATGTATAAATGAGCTGTATCACTTTCCATAGCAGGGATTATTCGTTTGGAAGGATGCCCTACCTTATACTTGACAGTAAAACAAATAACCAGGTTCTTGAAGATAAGTAACAAGTAGTACCTAGTTTTGTATATACTAAAGAATGTTAATGTAAAATTCAGATGATTATACTAAAGAAGGTTAATGTGAAGTTCAGATAATTTTGTCTAACTTGTCATGAAGAAACAGTGTTATAAAAAACCCGAGTCCCATAAACAAGATGGAATGAACAAGTTCCTCCCATCAGGTATCGTAGAAGAATCACCAGTTCAGTAGCTTTTAGCGGTGCCATCACTAATACGTAATGATAATGCTCTCGTTGTATTTTTTCCATATTTCTTTTAATATTTGAAAGTTCCTTACATGGTTTAGGTATATCCATGTGTAATATGTTATACCATGGTTGTTTGTTTTCTTCCTTTTTTTTTCGTAGTTTCTGCTTCAATAACTTCTTTTCGAGAGAAAGACAGTGAGATCCACTCACTTTTCCATGACTTCTTGTTTACGACAATTAGTAACACAAGAACAAGCTTCTTACAGGGTGGTGCTGAGAGGGAGCAGGGTTTGCTTCAGATTTTGACTGAGATGGATGGATTTAAGGAATCGACATCACAGGTTTGTTAACTTTTATAAATCTTGCCCTTAGCAGACATTGCTATAATCAACTGCTGCAGATTTTAGTTATAGGTGCAACCAATCGCTTGGATATCTTGGATCCAGCCCTTCTGAGAAAGGGTCGCTTTGACAAGATTATAAGGGTTGGCTTGCCTACTAAAGACGGACGACTGGCCATATTGCAGGTACCAGAATGGTTCTATTTCACTTTTTGGAATTTGGTTTGTTTAGAACTATGTCTGGGGGATTGTTGGTGGATAACCTTTGTATTTATGCTACAACAGGTGCATGCTAGAAATAAATATTTCAGATCAGAAATGGAAAAAAATGTTCTCCTACAGGAAGTTGCTGAACTTACAGAAGATTTTACTGGAGCAGAGTTGCAAAATATACTGTAATTACTTTCTAGAGCTTTGTAAATTTATATGTCCACCTGTCTGGGGACACCTGACAAACTTCTGTTGATGGACAGGAATGAAGCTGGAATTTTAACTGCAAGAAAAGATCAAGACTACATTGGAAGAGAAGAGCTATTGGAGGCTTTAGAGAGGGTTGGTTGTCCCATCTGTCAGAGTACTTAGAGAACAATGATTGTGGCTTGTGGGATTAGTTGAGTCAATCCAGCACCGTCATACACGGTAACATCCTAACTTGTGTAAATTTTTCAGCAAAAAGGTACCTTTCAGACGGGTCAAGAAGACAGTGAGGAAATGCCGGAGGAATTAAAGCTTCGGTTAGCATATAGAGAAGCAGCTGTTGCTGTTCTTGCATGTTTTTATCCAGATTCTCACTGTCCATTTGTAGAGGTTTGTAGAAGGAAAGGTTCAAGCTGCTTACTACTTTATCTTAAAAAACAAATGCCATTTTTAGTTGTTTCCTGTCTTAACATACCAGCACAAAGCACAATGGCAGGTGGTTGGAGAGGCTGCTGCAGCACCAACCAGTGGGTCCAGTGCTACCTCCTTGCCTCTCCAATCGCCTGCCATATGCCTACGTGGGCATAGGATTGGTGGTTTTCTTATTTTGTGGTGTGGATGCCACTTGTGATTCATATAAACAAAATTCTACTTTTGCAGACTGATATCCGTTCCATTCGTAGTAAGCCAAATATGCGTTACACTAAGGTTTCAGGAAAACCTTTCTTGAGGAAATCTGATTATGTAAACTCTATTGTGCGAGCTTGTGCACGTAAGTACCATTTTGTATTTTTTACTACTTGTTTAAGCAAGTTATCTTTAATTTATTATCTTTATTTTATTATGCTTCACATCAAGGTTCGCCTTACCTGTCCGAATCGGTGTCTTGGCCGATGGTACAGTACGTACCACTTTGTACCAATGTACCATGTGTCGGTACGGTGGGATGTACCAATGACATGAAAAATAGTCGAAAATAGCTCTAAAATTTTTTGAAAAATAGGAAAAAGTTAGATTAAAGTTTTTAAGTTTGAAATAAATATAAATTTAGTATAATTTTATCAAAAATAATCTAAATTAGGAAATAATAGTGGCACATATCTTTTTCGAACCTTGAGGAGTAGCTTTGTGGTACGTTCTGGACTATCCTTTCGTTAATATTGAATTATCTATAAAGAAATAATTTGAATTGTTAGATTATTTGTTAAACAATTTAAATTTTAAGATTCAAATAAATTAAGTAATTGATTGTTGGATATATCTAGTTCTACCATAAAAAAGAACGATAGGACTCCATGGGCGGTGGATCGGGGTTCTCGATCTTATGTATCTGTATATTAATTTGATATGTTTGTCAGATCTAATACTGATATTAATCCCACAACATAGTATAATGATACACCGTATGCTATTGGTGCATTAATGTGATGATGGTTGTAGTCTAATTGTCGTGAACCGCATGTGCCAGAGGTGGCTCCTGAGAAAAGTATGATTGTGGCATGTATTGGTGCAAAACATGGAGAATGTCGAAACTTTTACTTTCAACACTGATATGTTGTTTCGTATCATAATATTGATCACCGTACTGCTGCTCGGAGAAGAATGATCAATTATCACCATACTGTTGCCCGGAGAAGAATGACCAACTAGCACGTCGAGCTCTATGATATAAATTTTGGGTGGCATGCATAAAATACTACTCGGTCCATGCCTCACCCTCAAGCTGTGTAGACGGGACCATTGACTTCTCGACGTCATTTTCATCGTCATTTAAGGCATTACTGTCCATATCACTGCCATGTCTTTGGACTGAGCGGGTTGCTGAATTCAATTGAGAAAGCGTCTACAGATCTTCGATCAGAGAGTTCTACCTCTCATTTAGATGTTAATCCTCCCTAACTAGCTTAATCCAATCCACACATCATAGCTTTGTGAAGTTTTAAGAGTGTACAAATGTGAGAATGAGCGAAAGAAGTGAGTGACAAAGAAGTTGAGAGAGTATAAGAGTTTGAGAGAGTGAAAGAAGGTGAAAGAGGGGGGAGGAAAGGGTTTAAAAACCCTTTCAAATGCATTTTACCGTTAGAAAGGGGCCAAGTCTGAGCTGTCTGTCGATAATAGTCGGATTGCAATACAGAGCCTCTTAGTATATACCACCCGACATAGTGACACGGACTTAGCTGGTTTTGCCTAAGTCGTGCGGCACCCTTGCGTGTCCGTCCGCAAAGGTCAGCCTCCCCGATGACTCCCATTGTCCCTTAGGACCAACAAAAGAGAGAACAGGCAAAAGAGAACGCCTCAATTGGGATCCACAAGCAAACATGTCCGAAAAACACTTCATAGACAATGCAAATTACAAACAGACTTTACAAGCTCTGAACAGTGGCACAACAAAGGGTAAAATGGTCCATTACAGACCGAAAAGCTCTCGCACGTGTCCACATGACACAACCTTTATTTACAAGCTTAAAGAGGCCACCACCCAACTAAAATGGGACTTATAAGCCTTCGGCCGCCCCTTTACATTCTGTACAGGGCATGAACATGCCAAAAGACACGGACACACATAAGCATTACATCCAACATCTTGTTGAGAAGTTTGTCCGTGACATTCTCCCCCACTTATCCCTTCGACGTCCTCGTCGAAGCCTTTGTGAACACTGCAACTCTTCGCCTTTGCTGAGTCTTCAATCTTCTGCTCCAGCTGCAATGCGCTTCCTGGCTCCCAGCTGCTCTCCGCTGCTGTTTTTGAGTAGTCGAACTTTGATCCGCCATGCTGCTTCAACTCACTAATGACTCTGACTCTGGTGTGGGGTTGGCTGAGTTGTGTTGATCCTTGTTGATTCCTGCGGATCTCCTAGATGAAGGAAAAGACCATCTTTACTGCGCCAGTCTCTCAAAATTCCCACATGCTGCTTGAACTGGGTGGATGCTTGTTGGAGCTTTAACGAGCATCGCCTCGCAAACTTCTGAAGTTTTTGGGTCCTTCCTCCACAAAATCTGCTCATTGACTCTTCTTTCAGTTAGTTGTCACATCCAAGTAGGTTCGCATCACTTCCGCTTTCGATTGGCATTTCATTGGGAAATGAAGCGGACAATCTACTCTCAGTAGCACTGATCACCGTTGGTGAGGATTTGACAACTATTGTCTTCCATTATCTTCGAAGGGTCTTTGAACTTGTGCAGAGCTCCTCTGCTGGATAGATAAGAGAACTGGGGTACTCGGTTTCGCCCATTCTCTTAAGAGTTGAGAAGGCAAAGGTTACTTGACTTCGCCCGCCTCCTCGAGGTTGTACTTCATGCATCGAGCTGGTTACTGGCCTTCGCCTGCTCTTTGCTCACACTTCTGAAGCACTTGAAGTGTTTGCACTCCTTGCATTGAGTTAGTTACTGTGATTCACCTTCTCAAAGCCATTGAACTTCTGGAATGCAGGAAGTTTCCACCCCAACTTGGAGTAATTCTCTGATAGATGAGGTCGCCTCTGGGATTGTACCGTCTTCTCCATCAACCCTGCCGCCTACTCCATTGAGTAGCAAAGGTACAGCACCGCGTACTGCCAGCTTCGTTCCTTGGTCGTGCACTCTTGCATGACCCGAAGTCCTTCACTTACGGCTGTCTTGATGAGAAGCACACTGACACCGGTCTTACGAAGTTCCTCGGCCTCTGCCCTTCAGCCTTGTCCCGGTACTTGGAGATTGCCTCTGCATGCTCCACCTCCTCGGCCCCTTTCACGACCAAACGCTCTCCCTCCGTGAGAGCAAGGGATCAATGACTTTGACGGAAGTCCCGCCTCTGCGGTACCATGGCGCTGCCATGCCCATGGCCCTACTATCCGTCGCCTCGCATCTGAATCCCTTTTCTTCACGATCAGTAGAGATGTCTCCGTGGCACTCCTCTGAGTCCACCTCCATTCTAACTGATTGCTTGACTTTGGGTAGCTAAGTCCCTCTGGACTCATCGTCGCTTCCTCGCCCCTTTCGACCTCCTGCTTCAACACCTCTGTGTTCTCCAAGCAGTCTGTTTGGTCGATGGAAAGACAGACTGCAACTCCCATGCATGGCCTCTGCCATCACATTGTAGGGTTTGCACCAATTCTGTTCTCCTTAGCTTCCTTGGTAGCAACGTTCGCTTACTCGACCTTGTCCTCTGACTTGTCGGGCTCCCTTAAGTGAATATGAGCTCTGGAGTAGTCCAACTCTCCAGCTGCTTCGATCATACCTCTGCATGATCAAGTCCCTCCCATGGGACTCCCTGGTACTTGCATACGAACTTTTCCCTTGGTGGAACCCAGCCCCCATATGCTGATGACCAAGGTTTTCATCCGATGCAAAATTCGGTGCACGCCCGGAAGACCCGCCTCTGCGGTACCATGGCCTTCACTCCTTGAATCCATAGCCCTTCTTGCCGTCGTGTTGTTCACCAAAGCGGAGCTCCCAGTAGCTCCCGATCATACCTCCATATGATCTCATCTCTCACGGGACCAAGTTGTGTGTATCGCATTGCCACGAACTGTTCCACCACGATCCGCTGCACCATGTCGCCTCCTGGTGACATCTCCATTGCATTCTGATCCTTGTGGAATAAACTCGAATTGTGAACCCTCCATGTGTGGCCTCTGCCAATACATCGCAGGGTCTCATCCACCTTCGGTTTTGTTCGCTCCTTTGGCAATCGACCTTCATCCACCCACTCTTGGGCCACACCTAGATGAAGCACCGCTCTAGGACAGTCCGTCGCCTAGTAGCTCCCGAAGTCCCCCGACTTCGCTGCAATTGGTGCACCATTGTCTGGATCCTGGGCCTCTGCCCCTACCAGCACAATCTCCGCTGCGCACCGCTTCCTTCATAGCAACTCGAATGGCAACACTGTGGCATATTCTTCAAGAGTACCCGCCTCTGCGTCCTCTTGCCCCGTGCTAAGGCCTTCTGAACCCAACTTCGCCTCCGCAAATTGAGTCGCCTTAGTTCCTCCATCAAATGCTTCTCCGAGATAAGGTGCATGTGCCCCGAAGCTCCCTTCGTCTTTGGCACCATGCAAGATGAGTCCACTCCGTCAGAATGAAGGACCCATGGAACAACATGATCCTGCTCTTGCCTCTGCAAGAGCTCATGTCCTTGACCTCTGTCTAAGAAAAGCACTGTGCCTCTGCTCCATGTTCCAACTTCTCTGCTGGCTCCCTTCATGCGGCTTGGGTACTTCGCCAAGTTACACCCAAGTTTCTCCGCTCCTCGTTTCTGCATTGAGTCGATGGTGGCCCTTGTGCCCATCATTCCACGGGTCAGCCCTCCCTTGAATCCGATCTCCACATCGACTCCAAGTGTGCCTTCATTTAAGTTACTTTAGGTCGCTCCCCCACTTGATCTCGCAATGCATCCACCAATGCATTCTCTCAAGCGAGATCATGCGGCAACTCCTCGCTGCTTGCTCGGTCCATTGAGTTTCGTGGAGTTGTTGTTTGTGAGGTACTCCTCCTCAACATGTGAAGTCCGTCTCACATGATTCTCCCTCTGGAGTGCCGAGACTTATCCCTCCTGGATAACTGTCCCATTGGAGCAACATCTCTCTTCGTTTCGGAGACCACCATCCCCTTGGACTACTCCGATCTGCTGAGCAAACTGTGCATTGTTCTGCCTCCTGCAAACGCACTTGCTAGATTGCGACTCCTCGTCAATACAGCCCCCGCTGCACCCCTCAAGGCCTAGCAACATGCTGAACTCATTGCACACTTCCGCCTCCTACGGACGTATCCTTCACATACCGAAGAGAAAGTTTCAATGCTCCATGGCGCCGAGTCTCGGTCGCCTTGGGATGGCCACGAACATTCCATCGTCCGCATACAAGCCCATGCATGAGTACCAAATTCTTCGAGTTAGCAATTCCCCTCACCTCTGTGAGCTTTGCATAACTCTTTTGGTCGTTGAGCAACTCATTCCAACTTGCATGGTCTCATTCTTGCCAAGCGCCTCGCTTGCCTAGAGCACCATCAAGTATAGTTGTCAACGTTGAGCCGTAGCTCAAACTCAGCCATCCCAACCTTTGTGCGCTCCAAATTCTTCCAAGCTTGCCTGTTCTCGTGGTGCCTCTTGCGCGAAGGGTTGGCCATTCCTCTGAATGCCAATCTCAGATGCCCGCTCCTCTGAGCGACTCTTTTCCCTACATCTCCATGCCCGTTTTTCCCTCAAACGGTCGCGCGTGTGCTGACTGCCCTCAACGCAGCCCCGCTAGGTCCCTCACGTTTGCATGTCAAGTGTTTCTATGAGTGCTTGTCCCGCTCTGATACCATATGACACGGACTTAGCTGGTTTTGCCTAAGTCGTGCGGCACCCTTGCGTGTCCGTCCGCAAAGGTCAGCCTCCCCGAAGACTCCCATTGTCCCTTAGGACCAACAAAAGAGAGAACAGGCAAAAGAGAACGCCTCAATTGGGATCCACAAGCAAACATGTCCGAAAAACACTTCATAGACAATGCAAATTACAAACAGACTTTACAAGCTCTGAACAGTGGCACAACAAAGGGTAAAATGGTCCATTACAGACCGAAAAGCTCTCGCACGTGTCCACATGACACAACCTTTATTTACAAGCCTAAAGAGGCCACCACCCAACTAAAATGGGACTTATAAGCCTTCGGCCGCCCCTTTACATTCTGTACAGGGCATGAACATGCCAAAAGACACGGACACACATAAGCATTACATCCAACATCTTGTTGAGAAGTTTGTCCGTGACAATAGGGTGGTCCATGTATCGGTCCCTTGTCGGACTGATATGTGCTGCCCATAATGGGCGATATACCATGGTATGGCGAACCATGCTTCACATGATAAACATTGAATGTTGTTAAAGATACCACAAGAAAATGCTAATAGCAATAATACTGGAAGGAGTTAATCACATTTTGATAAAAGTTATTCCACCTTTTCTTTGGAAGTTTTTGGTAAGGTTATCGTGGATAGTGCTGTTCTTGATCTGTTGACCGCATTTTTTCATGCTAGTCAAGGCCTAAGCTATTCAATTGCAGAAATGTAAAATTTGTGATCTCTAGAAATTGGAAAGGACATGTTTTAGATTTTACTATTTATGGTCTAATAGGGTGAGCTGGTAAGGAATGACATGGAATTGATAGATGAAGCTTCTGAATTTTGTTGAGTATCAGGATTGAGGTTTCTCCACCCATCCCTCTCTCTCTCTCTCTCTCTCTCTCTCATGTTTTTTGCGTGCTGCCATGCTTTAAATGATATTGAAGTCCAAATGAAGATGGATGATACATGTAGTTACCTTTGCTAAGCTGCATTAAGGGCTATCTTTTGCAGCTTAGATTTAGATTCGTAGGTAAGATGATTTGGGATCGTCTTTGTCATTATTGTTCTGGCGGATACTTGTTAATATTCTAGGTCACTCTGATCGATAAAGGTACTAATCAAATATTCAAATTATTGTCAATATACAAACAGCAGATATACTGCCAAAAGGGTAGAATTAAACGAGATCATGTCTCTCCAGCTCTTTCAGAGCTATTGCAAGTTTGAGGTGGCATGACCTCAGTTGTCATCTGCCTAGTCAATGACTACTGGGACAAGACCTGAGTTGCTAATTCTCCAAAGGAAGGTTGAGGCAACGATCATCACAACAAAGGGTTTGAAACCTCATTTGATATATTTTTAGCGAGTGGTGGAGACTTTGATAAATCATCACAGGGTTCTAGGCTTGAATCCTGCTTTTGCCATTTATCCTTTAGAAAAAAAAAGTAATAACTCTTTAGAAGGTGCCAACTAGCTTAGCTGGTAAAGATTTTGACGATTCATCGTAAGGCCGTGGTTCAAATCCCACTTTTGCTACTTACCTTTTGTCAAACAAAAAAAAGGTAGAATAAACAGAGAAAATACTGATGCAGTCAGTAGTCAAGTGTAATTTTAGTTAGCATCTTGATTACTGCAATAGAATCTAGATTAAGTGTTTGTTACTATTCCTCTGTGATTATCAGATAGCTTTCATGATTTCTATGATCATGAATTAGTTTCTTTAGAATGTCAGGACGGCCTTTTAGACTTGGAGTCTTGTTGAAAGGTGTCATGGCTGGATGATTAACTGGGGTTTTGTTTTAGTTAATTGCTCAAAATCAAGCATAGCATTTATACATGAAGCCAAAGGATTAAATGAAATCCAATGGAGGGACAACTCTTCACGTTACCATAGCATGAATAACAGCCATCACAATATGTGAAAAGTAACACCAATAGTTCAGGTTATGGTTTTTCTGAGGTGGAACAATGGTCAGAAATAAATTAGTCCTGTGAGTAATTTGGATGTGTCCTTGTGTTGTAAAACAATGGTCTAATTTTTGGAGTTAAAGAGCTTGGTAGTTCGATTTTCGCTGATCCAATGAAAGTTTCTTCTGTCAAGGATGGATTTAGTAAGCCCTTTTTACTGTTTGTAACATAATATAGTCATTCCAAATTCTCCACCACTGAATTCAATTCGTCAGTGACAGGGGCCTCGAACTCATTCGTCATGGGGCCTCCTGCTGTTCTGATTAGGTCTAAACTGAGCTCCTTGTTTAGTGATTGAATAACAATCACTTGTTTTACCAAACTAAGCTCATTTAATTTTTTAATGCATGAACTATTTTGTTGTCTGCTTGCACAATCAATGGTAGCGAATAGATGATGCTTCTTTTGTTGAAGTTAGACTTCACTGGAATACTGACTGAATTAATATTTCCCTGTTGATTGGCATGGAAAATGGTACTCTGAAATAAAAGGTTCCGGCATTGCTTAATTTCTTTGGTGGATAGAACATACATTATTAATCTGAACATAATCTTCTCGAGAGAGTGGAGAGATCTCTTCAGTATTGTTTCTGAGCATATTGTAAGGAGATTCATACCTTTTGACCCACTGATATTTGTTCTTTGGTATCAGCTGTTGGTCTTAGTTTGACAGGATTTGTTCCAAATATTTATATTGAACATTGTTTAGGTCAGACTTACTTCCAATCAGAAATGCCCCTTCTTGGCGACCAAAGAAATTGCTCCTTTTTTATGGCACTCCATGTACTGCCCAACAATTCACATGATCTGTAATTCTGCCAACTAGTTCATCACCTTTTAGGATTACTTGTAATTAGAAGTTTTTTTCAATTTTAACCCCCTCGTTTCTTTTAATAATAGTTCATGCATTCACCTAATTATTAAATGGAATAATGACTAACTCTTCCATCAATTTTCATGAAAATGTTATATATCTTACATATGTCGATTTACATATCTTGTCTCTAATGATTTCTCCTTGTGCTCCTTAATAATTTTTTTGCTTGAAAACAGAACCTTATCCTTTTTCTTTCTTGGTTTCTTAAATCCATAGCTAGAGTTATTGAAGAGGAGATATTTGGAATAGATAATTTGTGCTGGATTTCTGCAAAGGCTACTTCTGAAGCATCGACTAGTGCAGAGCGTTTAATTCTCCAAACAGGGATGACTGCATTTGGAAAAGCGTATTACAGAAACCAAAGTGATCTTGTGCTTCATGTACATAGATAAATTCAACATCATTGTTCTCATATATGCAAGATTAGGTTCAGTAAATGGCATCTCTTTTATCCTCCTTGGTAACCAGCTGCAAATGTTTTGGATGCAGCTTGCAGCAAAACTGGAGGCGCTCAGGCATGAATACATGCGTTTTTCTGTTGAGAAGTGCTCATCTGTTCTGAGAGAATATCGTTCGGCAGTTGAGACAATTACAGGTATATTGATCTATTACTTATTCTGACTACATGTACCTCAATCAATTTGCTTGAAGGGCTAGTCATATAAACAGGGCAACAAAAAAATTGGCCTGGTATATTGGACAGTGATATCATGTCATTTATGCTGTGTTAGATGTTTTGCTTGAGAAAGGAGAGATCAAGGCGAAGGAGATATGGGACATTTATCGAAAAGCACCACGGATTCCTCAAGTATGTATATCATTTGCGTCCATTATTTTCTTTGTTGCTTGATATTTGGCTTTGATATTCAACTACTTGCGACATAACCTTTTATATATGGTCAATATTGCTCACATGTTACCTTTCACTTTTAGTCATATGCTTTACTCCTCAGTTCAATGGTTTCTTGACGAGTCACTGATTACATCAAAAGAGTAATGCATTTACAGGTGGATAGTGCAAAGCCAGGAACCCAAAAAGTACATTAGTGTGTAAAATGACACTACATGAAACAAATATTTAAGGGGAGGAGCATGGCACGTGTGCATCCCTTGTTACTCTTCTAAAATATCGTGACCTTATCATGAAACGAGTGTTGCAACAAAGAACATGAGTATATATAAATGCTTAAGATATTCACATTTTAATGCAAACCAGAAGACTAAAGTAACAAATAATCAGCTCTGTGGAACCTTTTGAGATCATATTTTGCTTTACATTGATTATATTACTTTAATGATGTCTTTCCTACTGAGTTGATTGTTATGCATGTACTGTAATCTTCTCCTTTCCTTGGTCTTGCAGCAGCATACATCTGCACTAGAATGATCTAAATCACTGACATGTGCACCTTGTGAAGTGAGTCACATGACATTTATTAGTCCTTGTTGAAGTAAAGAAACTTCGGATTGAATTTTTAGCTGTATTTAAGATATCAGTTCATCTCCAGCGTCAAGAAGCTGCTTCTTTGTGGTTCCTGCCTCTAATGTGTCTTGCTGTGGATGTTAATAAATGTATTTTTAAATTTGTTCCTGTATTTCAAAGATACACCTACATTCTGAAATTGAAACAAATAGGAGTATTTATTATAGGAAGACCAAAATATTCATTAGAAACTATTGATAATATTAAATGCTCGTAATTTAACTAAGGATATTGTTCTAAATTGATGACAACAAAAGATCCACAAGGCTGACTCCAAATAGTTGGGACAATATGGCTTGTTATAGTTGTTGTATGCTGTGCCGGTCTGGTAGATTCCCAAAAACCAGTGTCTTGGTTCATTTGATGCGTTATTTGATAGTTTGAAGTTGATTGAGATTGTAGTTATCCAAGGGTATAAAAATTCTTCATAGTTATCAGGAATGTGCTTCTCGAGTTCCTTGGTAGCTTCATATTCAGAATAATTATTCCCATGAACCTTAGCGTTTCATGATCTATCACCTGACTAGAAATCTCTTCATAGGGCAAATCTTTTAAAACTCAACTTGCCATCTCATTAACATACTTTCAACACTAAAATGTCAAACGCATCATGAACACCAGATAGCAAGGGGGGTAGTGCCAATCTATAAGCCACATCTATGACTCTCCAATATTTCGAATGGCCCAATTTATCATTGAACCCAAATTGCATTACCCCATGATTTTCAAAGTGGAATTCCAAATACATCTTTAAACATTAACATAAATTTTCAATATAGTCTAGTCAGTGCAAATGTGCATCATCATCAATTTCTTGTTCTTGGCAGAATTCTAAATAAAGACTAGGCTCGGCAATCTCAACTCACCAACATCATTCCAACATATAGGGGAGCTACGCCTACACCTTCCATGGAATGCCTCAAAGGGTGTCATTTAGATAACTGTTTGGAAGCTAAGCAAATCAGTATAAGGGTAGATGTTTGTCCTAAGAACTAACAAAATCCAAGACCATTTGTTTTATTCCAAAAAAATAATTATAACAATATGTATGTATATACATACATACATATATGTGAGTGGTTGTAGGTCTTTAGAGGTGCATTGAGACTTGAATATCTCTGTAGCTTAACAGTAGTTTATTCATCTTATTTTTTCTCTCATTCACCTTTGGGATTTACTTCTTGGATAGTAAAATATCCAATTAGGAGGGTGATATCCTTACTAGGTTGGTCATTGGATAAAAAATTATCTAATTCAACGTTCAATCCAACTTATTGTAGATATGGGCTAAAATTTTAACCATATAATCTCATTAATGATCCTACTTGATTATTTAATTAATAATACTCTTAGTCTTTTTGTTTGATTGGTACATCTATTTAAAAAAGGATAGATTAATCAAAATAAAAATAATTTATTATCCTTATATGCTCAAAGACATTTCAGTTTCGCTCACAACCCGTAGGACTATAAGTCAAATTAAGAATTTTGATAACCAATTGTTACAAGTTAGGAGTGGAATTTCTAACGAGACTCGACTATTCAGCTGTAAAATTTATTTTATTATTAACAATAACATATTATACATGAAATTAACTATATAAATTTATAAATACTTGGGGATATAGTTGTTCTAAATTGAACTGTCATTGGAATTCCAAAAAGACCATCAACATTCTTATATAAAAATAATTCACGTGTGACTTATCTTGCACATCAAGGCTTGGAACCAATATTGTAATGCACTTATATAACTCATTTACAACTTCTATATCAAACTCAATGGAGGTGTTCTTATAAAAGAATTTTGGATTCAAATAATATTTTGCTGCATGTAATGACTGGTGAAGTTAACAATTTCATATTTCGTCAATAATTACAAATATTTTTTAATATTTTTCTTCATTTTCATCAAAGAACTTTTGAATCATCTTCTTTGTTCTATCCTTAGCCTTATAAATATATCCTATTATATATTTTTTTTTATTATCTGCCAACCGAAGGATTCAAACAAGAGACCTCATTACCTTTAATGTATAAACTGTACGATTTCAAAAAGACGACATTAAGATAATATCATCGGCCCTTTTGTCTTTTGCTTGTTTGCTTGTCATCCATTTCTTCGAGGTAAACATGTTTCTCATGTTATGTTTTTAATGATGCATGCTCTGTAATGTCAAGGAAGTAGCAAATCAGGTGACACTATATCTCACCAATTCCTTGTTGCCTGTGAATTGTGTCATTATATTCAAAATCCCAGTATGATTATAGAGAAATCCAACAACAAAGATTCCCTGTTTAAAGTTTTTTTAATGTCAAGAATCTTCTCAATATCCTCCAATATTAAATCAATGCAATGTGCCGCACATGGAATGTAATATAAGTGTTGTCTTTTTACTCCAAGTAATTTACCTAAGACAAAATAAAATTCTTAAGACTTAGGAGTCACATAGTTTTTCCATTCAAATTTGAGATAAAGTAAATAACGAATTAAAAAATTTAAAAGATAAATCTTACCAACTAACACATTGTTGTTTCCATTGCTGGTTATGACTTGGACGATATTTTGTTCACCAATTTCTTCCACTAATTTATTAAGTAATTTATATATATTTTCTCCTAATTTCATAAAAAATGATGCATCTATTGACTTCACAAACATGGTTCCTAAAGAACGATTGGTCATAAAATTAATTATACTTCTATGTCTCCTGTCGATCCAAGCATCTGACATAATAAAACAATCATGTTTTACACATGATTCTTTGTGATGCTTTAATAAGTCATTTGTATAATTAACTCTTTTTTCAATAATGAAACTCGTAACTCATAATAACTAGAAGGTTTTTATCTCTCACCATATCTTCCAATAACTTTAATCATCCCTTTAAAACTGTTTAAATGACAAGTACTAAGAAGAAGGCCAGCCTGATAGAAGAAGCGAGTAATGTGTTGAATCGTTCTTCCCCTTATTTCCTTATCACAAGCATCACTTATTATTTGTTTGTCTTAATTTTGTTTCTGCTTGCCCCTATTGCTTCTGTGATCTTTGATACATATATAAGTCCCTCGGTTCTTTTTTACTCTTCTTAACCATTATGACTTCTTTTCTTTTTTTGTCATATACTCTTTTTCCAATTGGATTGATACTTTTTGAATAATCTTCTTCATCATCATCTCTAATATGTTCAACATTATCCCTGGGTAAAATCCCATAAGATTCATTCATTTGCATCTTTTTTCCGTCATATAAGCTAATAACTCTTCTTTTACATTAGGTGGACACTTTTTGCATGTTGATGCATTCTTGAAGTTTCCTACTTATGCTGTTGTATACGAAAAATACCATCTCTAGTAATCTTATCATAGAAAATACAAGTAATTGCATTAGGATCTTTAGAATCCTTTGATAATTGTATTTTCAAGTTAGGATCCTTGAATTTTTTTTTATGAATATTTTGAATTGCTTTGTACACTTGTCATTAATCCTCAAACCCTAATAATAGTTCTAAATAAATATATATTAGTAGTGCTAAAATCTAAATAGGGACTATTATATGATAACAATTGTTAACAATCTATTGTTAACGATATTTAATCTATTGTTAACAATAGTTAGAGGGGAGAAAAGAGTCACCAACGGTGGAAATTGGGGAAGGAGAGAGCGGCGGTGATAGTGGAACTTTCGGACGACGGCGATGACGACAAAGGAAGCTTCGGACGACAGTAGCAGTGGCGGCGAAGGAACCTACAGACGACAGCAGCAACAATGGAGAAAGCTTCAGACGTCGGTAGTTAAAGCTGGGGACGACGACGTCGTGGGTGGCGGAAGCTTTAGATTTGTCCGTTGGTGGCGGAGTAAGCTACGGTCCTCTCCCTCGATGGTGGAAGGAGCTACACATAGAAGCAGTGGCGGTCCTGTGCGTCGGCGGAGAGCTAGTGGTAGAGGAAATGTCGACGGTGAAGGCAGAGACTATGTTATGGTTTAAGGCTCGGGGTCACGCAAGGGGGTGGGGGGTGGGTTTTGCAACTATAGTAATACTATGTAGTTGAGTTGGTTCAATTGAACAAACTAGCTACCCGAACCAAACTTACTAGTCTGGTTTGGTTGCATAGTCTCAATCGGGCACTCGCCTGAGGTACTCGGCGCCTGGTTTCAGACGAGTGCCTAGGTAGTGCTTCACTAAAGTGCATCGCTTGGCTAATCTGAGGCGCTTGGGCCTTGCCTTGCCTCACTCGAGCGCCTGAGCACCTATTTAAACCCCTGGTTTAAAAATAACATTTATAGGATTGGTTAGAAAATATTAAAAGCAAAATGTAAAAGAAATTACCAAGGAGTAAGGCCACACAAGAATCATCATATAATAACTTAATTTGGGATCTTATATGGTGTATAAGTAGGTCTTAGATTATATTATGATATAAACGAGATTTTCATTGATGAAAATGATCAGAAAAAGAGGGTTGTGAATGAAGAAAGAAACCTGTATTTAACAAGCGTTTTACTGAAGTTAGGAGAGAGAAAGGATTATAGGAAGTAGGGCAGTGTAAGTCTTAGATTGGATTTGTACAAGTCAATCTGTTTATTCTGCAGAATGTGAGATGGTGTGCATCATGAGGCACAACAATCTTGCTCTGTTTCTATGTTTGTGTATCTTCTATGCTAGTTTGTCCTTGCAAAGTAAGATTGAGATTCTATCAATGTTCAATGTGGAACTAAACTTGCTGCTTTTTCTTGTATTTGTTTGGTCCTGGTTGCAGCCTCCTGTTCATCCAGTTGATGAGTATGGAGCACTTATTTATGCTGGAAGATGGGGAAATCATGGTGTCTCTCTTCCGGGGAGGGTTACCTTTGCACCAGGATATGTTGGGTTTTCCACATTTGGTGCACCCAGGCCTTTGGAGGTATGTCATTGTACATAATGATAACTATCATCTGAATTAAAAGTGATCCTTCATGTTGTAGCTAATTGTTTTCTTTCTGTACAGACACAAATCATCAGTGACCAAGCATGGAAGTTGATTGATGACATTTGGGATAACAAAATAAAGGACATCAAGAATGAAGTCTCTAGGCAGATTGAAGAAGACACAGAAAGACCACAGCTTTTGCTGGCTGACCACTTCCTTTGAGACTAAATACACTTTATCCTTATATGATTCCCGTCCCCCCTTGTGAGTATAAATTTGATTTAATAGAATATTTCATGATTAGCAAGAAGACAACATGAAGATGTGTTCTTGCCTTGGAACTTAGTTGCAATTTCATGCTGGACTTGTTGAATTCTATTCAGGTTTTATGCCTTGAGAGGAAAAGGAAACCTTATGTTTAGGTTCTTTCTTGTAAATGTCTAATGTTTTTCCACAACAGGTGTGATCAAACTTAATGGAAAAAAAAATATCATCATATCAACGTCCAAGTCTTGATTGTTTCTGAAGTTTAGTTAGGTATTTATAAGATGTGGAAGTTTTTTCTCCTATTACATTCATAAGTTTGAGCTAATCCATTCATAATATTATTAATAGATGTATTTCAGGACTGGGAAAACCAAGTCATTGAATTGATGCCTTGTAATTATTGTTAAAAGGATTATGTATGGATTTTCTTTTCACTTGTTCATACAGAGGTGCATGCTTTTTCTTTGGTAAAAATAGATAAACAAATATATAAAAATGTAACAGAAGATGTGCTAGTTTCAAGAGTTTTATAGACAAGAAAATTTATTTGGATTAATTTCTTTGAAAACTTTACCAACTTTAGGCCTGAAATCCAATTTAAACAAGAATCGTAGGTTTCCAATTCTTTTAAGTTGAACTCTTTTCTAGATGCAGTTCTTGGCATGCTCCTAAATCATCAAGTAGAGTGCAGTACCTAGCTTTAATATTAAGTGGCTCAATCTTATTGTGCAGTTAAACATCTGATGAATCACCTTAATATGATATTAGTGGCTCAATCTTATTGTGCAGTTAAACATCTGACGAATCACACACACGTCCGTGGCAGGTGTCCAGGTGAAGCAGTTTTGCTCATGATAAGTTCGCACTTTTGCTCTAAACTCCGGCCAGGCTCGGATGTGTGCGGTTGTGTTGCATAAATTCTAAATGAAGAGTGCATTCATGGAGGTTTCTGGCTGTGTCATCTACCTTATGTTGCTCTCTACAAACAAGTGCATGTTTGCTCCAGTGAGTCAGGATTTATATGCCAAACATCTGACAAAAGTGAGATATGTTGTTCCAGTCCTCACTACCTTATTCTGTTCTTCACAAACGAGGGCATGTTTGGTCCAGTGGGTCAGGATTTATATGCTAAACATATGAGAAAAAGCGAGATATGTCGTTCCATCATCACCATTTATCGAACAATACATTATATTTTGTGGAACAGTCAGGAAAAAGTGCCCGAGGTCTCATGTTCTTGTATCGAAATGTCACTGACTGATCTGTTAGCTTTGTAAACATCATTACAGAAATCACGTTTGGCATTTAACTCGTGATCCAAGTTTTATTGATTCGGAACACCTGATTTATGTTTGTTTCCTACATAAAATCTAAATGGCATTCGCAGGTAGTGAAACAGACGATCATCGCTTTTGCGTGGCCAGCATATTTAGCATATAGAGAACTCCACATCTGATAACGCTTGTTTTGGGTGTCTTGTTCTCTCATCTCCATATATGCTTTACACACAACACACAATCTGAAGCGTTCTTGTTCTCGAACACTGTACAGTAGTATCCACCGATTTCCTGTAGCAGCACCTCAAAGCACAGCCCCACATTTGGTACATGTTACTCTCATGGAAATAATTTACAACATTAGATCGGTTTGCATGCTTGTTGTTACAATTCTCTATCCTTTCAAATTAAGATATTAGCACTACCTGTGTAAACAAATCACATGAAGCTCTCTATTCACATTTACTTGCTTTGAGGCTCTGTGATGGCTGAAGCAGCACCATCTGGGAGCCGTACCTCGCCGAAATGAAGCATCAGCGTGCCGTGCCGAGAGCTACGCACCCGGTTGCTGCCGTGCCGGATTTCTTGTGTGTTCTCGTGAGTCCAAGTCGCTCAACCTGGAACTCTTCTTGTTTGCTGCGGCTCAGAATTTTGCTTTAGGTTGCCTCTGTGAAAGCTCTGTATATGAAATCACGGAAGCGTCTCGAGTACTGTTTCGGATCTACAGCTGATATCGAGGCCGGATCAAACTGGAAAGACTTGTAGGCATGCTCAAGCTTTTTGCTGATATCGTAGTCTTGCAATATGTCTATGATGCCAAAAATCAAGACTATATCGTAGAACTCTCCGGTGGGTTCTCCGACGAGCTGGGAATCGCCATCGCTCTTCCTAACTGTCAGTTCAGCTCTAGCTGGCATGTTGACGCCTAGTCTGATCTTTCCCGTCCTACAGCATCAAACAGAAGGAACAAAAGCTCAAGGGCTAATCTTGACGATGTTGTGCAGAGAAAGATAGATAGATGGATGCTGAAATGTATTTTGGGAGATGACGGCACAAACTATTCGATGAGATGAAGGATATGAGATCCTAAAGGATAAAAAAAAAAACAACATTTTTGTTTCTTTTTCTACAATAACATCATTGACTAAGCATATGTGCATATCAATAAATTCATACTTGTGATAAATATATCGGTTATTTCAGACAGTACAAATGTAGAAATTTACTGTTAATATATAGCAAAAGAAACATGCAAAGTCATATGAGAAGGTAATGATGCCATTTGTCTCATGTTAAACATCAAGAGAATGAAATATGTACAAGAAGCATGCATGATTTGATTTTGTCCTCAACAAGTGTAGCAATTTATTGTTTAATTGTAGCAAAAGAAACACACAAACTCGTATGAGAAGGTACTCATTTCATTTGTCACTTGGTAAACATCAAGAGAATGAAATATGTAGAAGAAGCATGCATGATGCCTTTCATGATTTGACTTGGTCATCAACAAATCCTCTAATAGTTTGATGTTAGAAAAATAATCTAAAGAGCACAAGCAACATTCTGTCACACATAGGGCGAATGAGACACATATAGAAGAAGCATGCATGAGGCATTGCATTATTTGATTTGGTTGTCAAAAGATCCCCTAATAGTTCGGTACTGAATCATTATGATACATTAAATAGGACATGTAACAAAGAGAAATATAGATCTCGCGAGAGAAACATAGCAAAGTCATATGAAAATGTAATTATGACACTCTCTCACATGTTAGAACATCAAGGGAATGAATTTATATAGAAGAAGCATGCATGATGCCTTGCATTGTTTGATTTGGCTGTCAAAAGGTCCTCTAATAGTTTGGTAATGAGTAATAATACATCTAAGCAGACAAGCAACAAAGAAAAACATAGAAACTAATCCATAATGGTTGTACCTATTCGAATCAGAATTCAAATCATCCTTGTTGACTCTTGAAAGCTGCATTGTTGCTTCTCTTTTGCTATCATCGTCACCACCTTTGACCAAAACATGAGCAACTTAGAAAATGCACAGTCAGGGAAGCTTGAATAAATATTTTGATGCCATTTCAGACATTAAAATGAACCTTCAGGTGGAAGCATCTCTCTGGAACTTCTAAAATGGACTCCCACTAAAAGACTATAATCCATGATCCTCTCCTGCTCGAGAAACTCACAATCCTTGTCAACTTGCCTGTAGAAAGCACATATATATATCTCATTCTATATAAGAAACATAGAATATCTAGGTTCAGAAAACAGAACTGCCATAAAACTGGACAAAATCGATAACTATACCTTTGGAACTCCTGAAACCAAGATCGTTGTAGCCGAAATATGAAGTTAAGATCAAGATCCTTTAAGGTAGTGGTTTCATCAATCTCTGACTCTGGCTTGCTGGTCATACGACCATGAGAAGATCCTTTCAGGTCAAACCGCCGGTGAATAACATACTCAGAGCAGAACAAATTTTCCATTATAACAAAGCGGACCTGATCAATTGTGACAAGAAAAAGCAAAACCTGATATGTTATGTAAAAAAAAAAAATACTCCATCCAAAATTATGAACGTTCATCGAGATCTGCATTCTGACCTTCTTCTGTGAAGCTCCAGTTAACTTCACACAATGAAGACCAAAAAACTTGGTTACCAAACTGTTCTCAAATTTCCTGACATGGTTATAATATGCTTGAAGCATCCGCAAAAGGACCTGTCGAACAAGATGTTATGTGGTAAGATAGATGCGGAAACTAGGAAAAGGATTACCGTTTCAAATAGGAAGGATGATTTGGATAGGTAAAGATGATCACCTTTACTTCAGACTTCTTCATTGTCTTTATCATATATCTGTCATCATTGGTCAGGTAAAAGAAACTTCCACTCTTACCAGGCGAAGACAGCTCCCGAAGGGCATCATTGCCACAAAGAGACATCATATAGTCAGCTGCATCAACTTTGAACAGCCTGCAAAGTGTCCTGAACATTCAATTTAAGTATCATGTATCATCAAGTCTGCTCTAGTTTAAGAATACAAACTTCAAAGGTGATAACTAAATTGTAACAGAGTAGAGTCATGGACTTACCTGAACACCAATGGACAGTAATCTTTCCATCTGAATTCACAGGATTGATGTGGAGGTGTATGCTTCGAGCCTTCAGGAGGAAACTTTGTCCACACTTTTTCTTTGGGGTCAAAGGCAGATGATTTCAGCTCACTCTGAGAAGGACCTTGTTTTCCAACAGCATGTCTGTACCACAGCAAACTTTAGATTGGTGAACTCTGGAAAACAAGGATAAGAACACAATCTACATCAAACCGCTGTCTTTTAGTGGATTATCTAAGAAATGAATTAGTGTTTCCACTTTACTAAGCTTCATTGATGGAGAATTGCAAGCACATGACAATGCCTTCATATACACAATCTTCAGCCAAAGACTACATATAGCTACGCAGGAAAACATTACCTTATCCCGAGCTGGAGATTGAGCATAAGGTCATAATTCTTGTGCCCTTTCATGATGGTTTCTCCTTGCTTCTTCTTCATGGCTCTCGGAGGCCGCCAACGCATGCGTGGTGGGTTCATCGGCACCTTTGCCTCTGCCGCATCCTGCTTCTCAACCATGGAACGCCTCTCGACCGCGTCAGAAGGAATATCTCCATGGGACTCCCAGGTGTAGATCCCATCCAGCCCCTTTTCTAATCCCACATTGTCATTGGTCCCGATCACGGTGAGTGTCCTGCCGTTGGGCCTTCTGCGCAGCAAAGCGGCACCGTCGACGGAGGCCCGCCTTCTGGCGCGGTCCGTGGCGGCAGATTCAGAGGCCGTGGAGGACCGCCGCGGCTCAATGCCGGTCCAATTGAGGGTCTTCTGGGAGGGAAGCACCGATATGGTTTCCCCCAGTGAGATCTTGCATTCTTTAAGGTCGGCCACAAACTCTTCCTGTGGGTCTCGGGCAGTGGGGGAGGTGGCGGTCGGCGATGGGTAGTACACCCCCTTGTGTTGGATGGTGGCATTCTCGTTAGACCATTCCCCGACGTAGAGGCCGCCATCAGCCCACCGGAAGCTACCGTTGCCCCTGGGATTTCCGTTGTCCCAATCACCGTCGTAGCGATTGCCGTTAGCCCAGATGAGGGCTCCTCTGCCATGGATGAGCCCGGCGCGCCACTGTCCGACGTACTCGGTTCCGCTGCGCCAGACGTAGCGGCCGTGGCCGTCCTGCATGCCGGAGCGCCACTCGCCGTCGTAGTAGTCGCCGTTGGCGTAGGACTTCTTGCCGTGGCCGTGTTTCAGGTTCATGGACCAGCTCCCCCAGTAGGTTTCGCCGGAGGCGCCGGTGTAGGTACCGAAGCCGTCCATGAACCCGGCCTTGAAATCGCCCTCGTAGGTGGCGCCGGAGGGCCACGAAAACTTCCCACGGCCGGTGGTCTTCCCATACCGCCACTCGCCCTCGTACATGCACCCATCCGTCCACAGGTACTTCCCGGTGCCGTGGGGGATGCCAGCGATCCAATGTCCGGTATAGAAGTCGCCGCTGGGGAAGACATGTTCCGCGTGGTAGACCTCCCCCTCCTCCTCCGCCTCTGCCGAATCGTCGTCGTCGCCTTCTCCGCGTGGAGAGGTGGCGCCGGAGTCGTCTTCGGACGGGGCGACGGACATTGGCCCGAGCGGGCAGACGCGGCGGCGACTGCCGGGCTGCTGCTGCTGCTGTGCTTTTCGGACGGTCGATTCCCACGCCTTGGCGTCGTGCTGCTTCTGCTGCTGCGCTTTGTACATTCTATTCCGCCCTCGTGCGTCTCTCTCCTCTCCTCCTCTTCGATGCTATTGACTCAGCGTCACCACCAATCCCACAGCCATTGCCGAACTCACGTCGATCACCCACTCACATCTCCACCCAACGACATCGTCACGGGACGAAGACCAGACGAGGCGGAGGGGGCGGTTGTAAGTTATGCCTTCCTCGTAACATTTTCTTGATTTTTCTTTTTTTCTTCCCTTCTTTTATATATAAATATATTTTTTTGGCTGAAAAAATAGAAAAAGAAGAAGAAAAAATTGGGAAATTTGTTTTTGGATTTAGATAAATTGTTGGGATAATGCTCGAATTGTTGTGCTACGAATGGGTTCCTTTGGGGAAGGCTGGAATTGGAATGGCTGTTCTAAGCTGCTGTCTCCTCCCAACAAGTGGAGGGAGGAAAGAGGAAGACGTCCCTACTTTGTAGCTGTCCTTCGCACAAGGATTGAGGAGGAGATACTGCACGAGGATTTAAGCTCTCTCTCTCTTTCTCTCTCTCAATGACTGTAGAAAGACACAGAGATCATGGAATAAATGGATCACTAATAAAAATGCAGTCGTGCAACCATTTCTAAGCTATCCCTGCACAGAGAGAGAGAGAGAGAGAGAGAGGGTTTGACCACTTCTTGGATGTCTTACCCATAAATCTTAATAATTGGTCAACTCAATCCATCAATGGCTCTGATGCATCTATTACACCAAAATTATATATATATATTCCTCGTGTTACGAATCGATCGACCACGTGTCACAAGAGTAGCATATAAGGCTCTAAAGACGGACGCCGAAGGACTTTGTTGCCCCCCGCGGCATCTGGTGCTCCCCGTGACATGAAGGAGCCATCTGTTTTGGCTCAACTCATCCAATCCTACGCTCGAGCCCGGAAGCTCAACAGAGGCAAGCAGCTCCACGCCCATTTGATCTCCCTCGGCGGCGTCCCGTCCACCTTCGTCGCCAACCATCTCATCAACATGTATGCAAAATGTGGCGACATCCACCACGCTGCCGCCCTGTTCGACGGAATGACGCAGAGAAACCTGGTCAGCTGGTCTGCCATGATCTCCGGGTTCTCCCAGAACGGCCAGGCTCTTGAAGCCCTCCGAACCTTCTCGCTGATGTGCGGTGCGGGTGTGAGGCCTACGGAGTTCGCATTCTCCAGTGCGATTCAGGCTTCCGCGTCCTTCGGGTCGTTGGCGTACGGTAGACAGATGCATTGCTCGAGTGTGAAGTTGGGTTTTGACGATGAACTGTTTGTCGGAAGCAACCTCGCCGAGATGTACGCTGGATGTGGATCTTTGGTTGAGGCCCGTCTGGTCTTCGAGGAGATGCCATGGAAAGACGAGGTGTCCTGGACCACCATGATAGATGGGTACGCAAAGAATGGGAATTTCGAGGACGCACTTCGGGCATTTAAGGAGATGATCGATGCAGGTAGGATCACCATCGATCAGCATGCTTTATGTAGTGCCTTGAATGCGTGTGCTGGCCTGAAGGCCTACAGATTTGGTCAGTCTCTTCATTCATCCGTCGTGAAGTTGGGTCTGGAATCGGAGACTTTTATTGTCAATGCGCTGACGGACATGTATGCAAAGGCTGGAGACATGGACAGTGCTTCGAGCGTCGCCAAGAAGGTGGGTTCCGACTGGAACGTGGTTTCCTGCAGTTCTTTGATCGATGGGTATGTCGAGATGAACCAGTTCGAGGAAGCTTTGAGAACATACGTTGACTGTAGAAGACAAGGAACAGAGCCTAATGAGTTCACTTTCTCGAGCATGGTCAAGGCTTGTGCAAACCAAGCAGTGCTGGAACAAGGGACTCAGTTCCATGCCCAAGTGATCAAAACAAGCTTTGACATGGACCCATACGTTTCTTCCTCCCTCGTCGACATGTACGGCAAGTGCGGGATCCTCAAGTGTTCGATTCAGCTGTTTGGAGAGATTCAGCACGCCAGTGATGCTGCCTGGAATTCGATGGTGGGTGCGCTTGCACACCATGGCCGTGGCAAGGAAGCAGTAGAGGCCTTCCATCGAATGGTGGCCGGAGGATGCAAACCAAATCATATCAGTTTCGTTAACCTGTTAATGGCGTGCAGCCATTCCGGGCTGGTGGAATCAGGACTAGAGTACTTCCACTCCATGCACAAAACATATGGTGTGGAACCTGCAGAGGAGCATTACTCTTGTGTCATAGATATGCTTGCTCGAGCTGGAAGACTTGAGGAAGTCAAAGATTTCATCGGCCGAATGCCGTTTGAGCCTAACGCTTATGGCTGGTGTTCTTTGCTTGGAGCGTGCAGGACACATGGAGACGTAGAACTGGGTGAGTTTGCTGCAGAAAAGCTGATGAAGCTGGAGCCCGGCAACACAGGGATCCATGTCCTGCTGTCGACTATGTATGCCTCGATGGGTCACTGGGAGGATGTGAAAGCTGCAAGGAAGTTGATGAGGGACAGCAGGGTGAAGAAGTTGCCTGGTTTCAGCTGGGTGGATGTCGACAACAAGGCCCATGTTTTTGGTGCCGATGACCCTTCACACCCACAGATAAAGGAGATCCATGAGAAGCTTGAGGAGCTCTCGGTTAAACTAAGTCAAGCAGGGTATGTTCCTGTGACAGCTTCTGTGGCTTCTAATCTGGAAGAAGGATCGAGGGGGAGATCGCTGCATCATCACAGTGAGAGGATTGCAGTTGCATTCGCGCTGATCAGCACTCCACCCACAAAGCCTATCATCGTTAAGAAGAATCTACGGATCTGCATGGATTGCCACTCGGCGATCAAGCTCATATCACAGATCGAATCGAGAGAGATCATAGTTCGGGACAACGCAAGATTTCACCACTTTGCAGATGGAATGTGTTCATGTGGTGATTACTGGTGATTCCTTTCATTTCAGCCCACCTCAACAAAAGCAATTATCATTTCAAGCTTCATTCTTTTAATTAGTCTGATTGATTTTTGAGCAAGGAAATTATGAAATGGATAAATTATGAGCAAGGTACATTCATTCTTGGCCTTATTCAGTTTATATATATATATAAAGCCTTGATATGTGTCGTGTATATGAAATATTGGTAGATTGAGGGCTATGCAGAAGGCCCGTTAAGTTTGCTGGCTCGTGGGGAGCCCAGAAGGCCTAACCCAAAAACTGGCATGAAGAGTTGCGGACCATCAACCCGACCCGGTTCGACCCGATGACGTTTCCACGCTCAGGGCTAGGGTTTTTGGAATTCTATATATAAAGGAATCTGCGTGCTCGTTCGCAGCCTCTCGCGCACCTCCTTGGATCGGGATCCGTAGGCGAGCGCCGGAGGCGTCGGTGGAGGAGAAGCAGCCATGGTTCACGTCAGTTTTTATAGGAACTGTGAGTAGTCGCGATCGTCGTTGTCCTTCTCTCATCCCGCAATCTCAGATCTTTGAATTTTTTTCGATGTTTTTGCTTCTTATTTTTCGATCCTCGAATGGATCTGAAATTTTATGAGGAAAAGCCTTGGTAGGGTTTTGATTTCGGTTTCTTACGATGTGTGCGTGGTGGAATTTCTGGGCTTCATTGTGGTTTTGGGTACATTGTTAGTTTCTTCTTTCAAAATCTGATGGAAACCCTCGTTGGTGTTCTGAGTATGGTTTGGATCTGTTAATCCTAGCTACGATGGTCTTTTTTCAGACGGGAAGACCTTTAAGAAGCCCCGTCGTCCCTATGAGAAGGAGCGGCTTGATGCTGAGCTGAAGCTTGTCGGTGAGTATGGGCTCCGCTGCAAACGAGAACTCTGGAGAGTCCAGTATGCGCTGAGCCGAATCCGTAATGCTGCGAGGGATCTTCTCACGCTTGATGAGAAAAACCCTCGTCGGATTTTCGAGGGAGAGGCCCTCCTCCGCCGGATGAACCGTTATGGGCTCCTCGAGGAAGGCCAGAACAAGCTAGATTATGTCCTGGCCCTCACAGTGGAGAACTTCTTGGAGCGCCGTCTGCAGACTCTCGTCTTCAAGTCGGGAATGGCAAAGTCTATCCACCATGCTAGGGTTCTCATCAGGCAGCGCCACATCAGGTATAACCTTCTTTTTGCTATTGATGGATTGGATTATCTGAAAGTTATAATAAATTGTGTGCGTCAATGGTTTTAAATACATTGTCATTTTATTAGCATTTTCACTAAATGTGAAACTCTCTCTGGTTTATGTGGTGATTAGTTGAGGCAGTAAACAGACTTGCGGTGGCAGTAGTACATGCCTGCAATAAGATCAAATTTCATTTGTTTTTGCCGGTCTGTCTATTACCTATTGTGGTTTTTATTGTCATGTTTATATTAGCCTATCTTTGCCTATACTACTGTTCTCCATTTTTCTTAAATGCTATCTAATGATATATTCAGGAGTTACCAAAAATTATTGGCAAGTAATGGTTAGATTTTGTATTTTCTAGTAGCCATGATTTGACATGAGATCTGTGTAGTGATTAAGAAGCTTGTAGCATCCAGCGGTAAGTGTGTTTGACTTTTAGGAGCACTAGCATTGCAATATCAACCAACTATGTCTTCTGGAGTGTAACTTTATTTAGGATTGGTAGAACAATAAAGGGAAAGGAATAGAAAAACAGTGTGTTCTTTTTTCTGTGAATCTTACCTTGTGTAAATCGATAAATATAGCTAATATTAATTTGTTGAAAATGGATTCTATAGTTCCTGCTTCATGATGCTAGTTCTGCAATGATGTTTGGTATTCCTGTGCAATAGAATATTTACCTTCCCAGCTTGTTCAAATCCTTCCAGATAGTTTTGAAGTTCAATAGACCTTTAAAATATTTGCTTCGCTTGCTTTTTTAAATATCAACCAACCAATAGTGTATGTTATACAGATTTTTGTTCCTCTATTGGTAGTCTTGGATCTTTCTAGGACTCTTGTGGTGGGCCTTCCTAAAGCAATTGTATTGTAGCATGTAATCCATGGTTGTCCTCTTAACATCTATTTATATATATCAAATATAGGATATGCTCTAGTGGTAACTCTTATATAGATATGGACTGTTAACCAAATCATATTAATTGCATGTTGAATGAACACATTTTGTGATTATTTTTTTTCTAAATGCTTTGATTTTAAAGGTTGGTGTTGAAGTGGACTAATGATCTAGGTCTATGTAAGCCTAGGTGTGAATCTTGGCACATGCCTAACTGTAGAAAGGCCTCCGACTTGGAAAAATATATTTGAGGATGAGATAAACCTGTAAATTCCTGTCTGGTTCTACTTAAATAAGACAAATGTTGTACCTTGTTGCTTATACAACAGTGTTATTTAATTCAATATTGCAGTAACACATGGATGGTGAAGGCGGTGAAGAAGAACAGGGAAATACCTGAGAAGCAGGCATAGGTAAGATAGTGAACAACCATAAATAGAAAGAGAGGAGGGAGAAGTTGAGGATAACAACTGAAATATTGCTGCTTATGTACATGAATCTACTCTAGTCTGTTGCATCACCTAAATGTCATTGTTACTAATGACCGACAAAAAAAATAATTAGTCATGTTATATTTAGTTTGGGTTCAGGTCACCAAACTTTAAGCTGACTCTGAAAGAGTCAAGTTCAGGTTTTCCTGTTGGATCTTATGAACCAAATTGATGAGTTTACATAAATATAAGTAACTAGTGATTCAACTTAATATGGTAGATGAAATAAAATATGGAAGAAGAAAGTCCAAAATCCATTGAATGTAGTTTATTTACGTTCTCTAATTCGTTGAAATTGATGGTTTCTGTGAAAATACTCTCTTCATAAATCTTAGGAACTCTCTCTCTCTCTCTCTCTAATCGAATGCTCTTGTCCCTTTGCCTGCAACAACATTGCCACAGCCTACCATTGTGATCAGTTCTTATGCTGATGCTCCAGTCCATCTGACCATCAATGTTTTGCTACCTTTTTTGTCAGTTATATCCCCCTGCTAGTGATTTAATTTTTGCTAGCATTACATCTTTTTTCCAATAAACTGTAATATATTTTGGCTGACCAGACCTTAACAGGTTGGTTGTGATTTGAACTTCCATTTCCTGGTGGTAAATGGGCCAGTGAGCAGAATTATGTTGACATGAAACTACAATATTTTTTCGCAATTTGTATTTGTCTCTTCATGTTTCTCAACTATCCTCACAGAGTTGGGAGGCAAGTGGTTAACATCCCATCATTCATGGTGAGGGTGGATTCAGCAAAGCACATCGACTTCTCCCTGACGAGTCCATTTGGTGGTGGCCGTCCTGGGAGAGTGAAGAGAAGGAACCAGAAGGCAGCAGCAAAGAAGGCAGCTGGGGGTGATGGTGATGAGGAGGATGAGGAATGAGGAATAAGGAATATGCAACTATCCTAGTCGAATTCTGGTCTTCTATTTCTTTTGCACTTGAGTTATTAGTTATCTGAACATTTTGCACAAGTGTTATTGCAGGAAGTTACCTTAGTGTTTTCTAATGTTGAAATCATGGAGTAGACACGTATTCATCTATTTTGGCTTAAAAGGTTAGTGTCTCGATCAACCTCAGGTGGCATAAGCGCATGCTTTGTGGTGCAATGAACTTGGTCCTAGTGGTCAATATTTTCCTTGTGTTTATTGACCATGCTATTAGTTCAAATTGGTCGACATAGTTTTCTTTATGTTTAATCAAATTGTTCAAAGATGTTATGTTAGTCAACTTGTATGCTTTTATCTATATTTACTGTCCACAGACCCACATTAATATTTCTGGCTCATGTTATGGATTTATTAACTTCGTTTTGGTTTCCAAGTCATATCCTTTATTGATTATGCTTAATTAACTTAAAGAGATGGAGGTGAGAGATAAGGGGGTTGCAAGGATTAGATTAAAGAGAAAAGATAGACCAATAAGGAATTCAAAAGCCTTATTGCTAAATAATAATCAAGAAATATATAGAAGGTAAGTCAGTAGGCGATACTTTCTCCTGGAATTGGTCGACGATGTATATATCATTTGAAATATATTTTCCTATATGATCTAAAGTGGATTGGGTCAGTCTCGGCAACTGGCTCTTGGAATCACTCATCTGGTCGTGCATGGTCAACCTAAAGTTATAGTCCACTATGGCTTCGGATAACGACGACCTGTAAACAGCACACGCATTTCACCAGCATCTTTTAGTACACTCCATTCTTCGATGGTGACGGAAGTCAGTCACAACAAAAGAATTCTAACAAGCCAACGCTATTGTAACTTCACGAAAGCCAAACAAGTAAGCCAGCCCGAGCTATTCTCAGACTCGGGTACGGGCATGTATCAATCTTTACATTGGTCATAGGAGTTCCAGAAAACCTCGATATCAAGCATGAAAAGAACTCGATCATATATCTCCTCTAATATTTACAGAGGAAGGAAACACGGGCTTAATTAGCTCGACCTCCTCTCCAACCCCAACAACTTGACGGGCGACGACAATGATCGACTCTTCCTCTCTGATATCATCTCGAGCGCCGGAGACCAAGGCCGGCGAGCCCTCGACCCCACCAGCTGCGCGTAGTGCCTCTTCAACTCAGGCGTGCTGCATAACGCCCCGCCATCGCCGCCCCTCCTCCTCCCGCCTTCTCCCGACGAGCAGATAACCATAGATATGAACTCAGGCAGCACCTTGATCAGTGTCCTCCCATCCCCGCCCTTCACGTACGCGAACGGACGCTGTCCGTCTCCGGCGAGCGACACCTTCGTCGGCACCGGCGACAGCGACGCGAGCGATGCGACGGTCAGGGTCTGGTCGAGCCGGAATCTGTCGGCCGGGAAGACGAAGTAGGTCCGGCCGGGGAGAAGCTCTTCGGCGGCAGAAAGAACCGGGATCGGGAGACCGATGTAGAAGGAGTCCGCGTCGCAGACGATGCGGTCCGGGAACCGGTACATGACCTCCCCGGCGGGCTGCTTCTCCGGCAAGAACGTGGCGGTGCCGCCCCAGAATACCAGCTTCACCAGGCCACGAGAGCTGGGGCTGAAGCAAGTGCGGAAGAGTCCTTTGCCCATCATGGATCACAGGATCACCACTAGTCGAGTAAAGGCGGATGGAAGAGTCGTCGATGGCTGGTTTTATAGGGAAGCCCGCGGTGTTTGACTTGGACCGGTCAGACATTTGGGACGGTGGTCAACGGCGACCGAGAGGGCATATTTGTCTACTGCATTTGCAACCACTAGTAAATTCGAAATTGTCAACGCACCATTCGCTACCAAAGTAGGAATCCGATGTGTCTCGATTTTAATAATAATTATTCTTTATAATTTCAATAATAAGCAATGTTCAACGCTAGATTGGGAAACGGATCTGATGAAATTGGTGTACCCGTATCCGAATAATAAAATAGATTCTCGAGTTGGATCCGAGACCCGTTTCCATCCTCCACAATCGTCGATGTACTTTAAGATTCCCGAAGGTAATTGAATGCCGCGCATGATAGGCGAAGCCATCGCTCGCTAAGGGTAGAACAGCTCGGTGAAGAGAAGCTCGTTCCAGGTGTCCTGGAGGCCGGGCAAGCACCAGTGGACGCAGTCCGAGTAGCTCACCGGGTTGGCGATCTGCTGAGGGGTCAGCGGCACCCACTGCTTCTTGTAGATGGACGTGTGGGCGTCCTTGCGGTAGCTGGAGAGTTGGGTGATGTTGAGGACGGTGATGGGCAGCTTCGTTCCGCCGACCACTTCTCGGACCACCTCCATTACGCTCTTCCGGCAATCGGAGCCCCAGTACGTGGGGTCTTCGATCATGGTTGTCTGGTTGTAGCAGTTGCCTCCGGGTTCGTCCCCCCAGTCTCTGCTCCTGTTGGCTTCTCAGTATTGATCAGCAAGGTAAGAAAGGACGAAGGTTAGAGCGACCTCACTCACTCACTTTTCATGAGAAGGCGACATGGTGGCGAAGAACACCCTCGCCTTCTTTAGATCCATGTTTTGGTCCACCCACTCCAACATGCTTCTCATCGCCATGCGGTAGGCGTCCTCTGTGCTCGGCTGCACGATATCCCTCGCTTCGTCGTTGAAGGAGCCCTGTCCTTGCCTGCGAGGTTAGCCCACCATGACTGCTTCGCTCTACCTCTAATCACGGTTTGGTTCGAATCAGAATCGAACTGGTTGAAATTGAAATCGAATCGGTCCGGAACTAAATCAAATGAACCGGAACCAACAGTTCCCGAATTGAACTAAAGGTCCGGTTCCGGTTTTGGTTTCAATCTACGGACGGTTCGAACCTAATCTGGCATCGGAACCGTAGGTTTCGATTCTGATTCTAAAAGCTGGAGGAAGAGGTCAGCAAACCTACAGGATCTTCATCGTGAGGCCAGTCATCCACCAAAGGTACGTGTTGAACACCAACACGTCCGCTCCTTTCCAGTTCTGGCCGTGCTTGTCGATGGATCCTTTCCTCACGATCCTGTCGGCCATCCTGTGGATGACGGCGTCGTCGGAGTTGGATTCGAGAAGGAACGGCGCCCAGTAGAACTCGATCGTTGCGTTGTACTCCTGAGCCAAGTGGAAGAGAGGATGGTGTTATAGGTGGGAGAGAAGCGGTGGAGGGAAGGATTAGCGCATGGTTTCACCTTTGCCCGGAAGACTGTTAGTGAACCATTTACTTCCATCGATTTGGCACTGTCCGGGATGGCGGAGTGGAGAAGACAGACCATGGAAGTGAACTGACCTCTGTTCAGGGAATCACCGACGAACATCATCCGCTTTCCTCGAAGTGCCTCGAGCATCAGTGTGGCATTGAAGCTGCGCGAGATCGCAACACATTAGAAGAGGTAGAAGAAAGAACTCCAAATCTTGCAGATTACTAGAATGCATGTCCTGCTATCGAGGAACCTGGGAAGGTCGCAGTCACGAGGCTGCCATCTCCAGAACTGGTACTCCTTATCAGGTCGCCCATGCTCTTGGCAGGTGAGCTGCGGCTGGATGTAAGGACAGTCCGATTCCTGGTAATGCGGCCGAGTCGACTCGTCCCTGACCCATCTCCCCCGGTATATGTCGCAGTCGCCCTCCATCTCTCCGATGGCAAACGGCAGCTTCTCTCCGCGACTCCCTGCATCCAACACAACAAGCATCAGCGGTAAGCAGCTCCACCGGGATCGGTTCAACGACGTACCGGATCTGGATAGGAACTGATGCGGCTCCGGGCTGAGCTGGATGAAGCTGAAGATGAAGTCCTCGCCGGAGAGGACTGCGACGAGCGCCATGACGGCCAGCAAGGTCAAGATGCAAGGAGAGAGCCGAGCCCTCTTGGCGAATATCGAGGAGTTGGAGGAGGAGGAGAGATGTGGCTTCATGGCGTGGGAGATGTTGTTGGCATGTGGGTGGAGAGTGACCATAAATACACAGTGATGAGTGGCGGTAGGGCAGCCATGTCCGGTCTCACCGTAAGAGGTTGAGTCTCATTCACTCCAAAACCTTAGCTCATATAGTTTGCTTGTCATTGTCACTTTATATATGATGTACCCAACGCAAGACTTCCACATGTGGAAGCTAAGTAATGAAAAGTCTGATGATCCTAAATCCTAAAAATTTTGTATTTAATCCACATAAATATTTAATTATCAATCTAATTCGATTGATTTATCAAAATCAAATAATAATGAATCTAAGCCGATTTAATGATCTCATATTCTAGTCTCGTCGAATTGATTCGGACATCATCGATATCTTTTTAGATCATATATAAGAACTCTTTATGGTAATCATGGTAGTGAATTATTAAAACAGAATGGTCCTTCTGATCATTTGATAACGTCATTTCATTGATTCTAACTTTTTTTTCTCTCCTTTGTAATCCATTAGGTTGCAGGTAGCAGTACATGGAAAGTTTGGAGATGTGGCCCTGTGTTCCCTAAATGGATACTAGTGGTGGTGCATGAAGATAGAGATCATTGCTTTCCTTGTAAGCTAAGGGAGTGAATTGGACACTTCTTGTCTTTGCTTAACTTCCTCTATTATGTGGCCATAGAACAGTGAAAAGTAGATATCTTTGTGAAGAGGATGAATGCCTTTCATCTGGTCACATTTCAGCTTCAAATAGATTCAACTTACCATCATTCGTTCATTTCATAATGGTATCGAATAGAGATGGAACAACTAATACAATATTTTATGTATCAATCAAATAACATAAAAGGTAAAAGGATTTTATGTTGGGACACTTCAAACTGAATATTATTATTATTATTATTAGAGATATCTCCTATAGACTCAAAAGTAAATGTGGCCAGTGAGATGGTGGAGTGAGAAGGACAACAAAAAAAGTGTCATGAGGTGCACAAGAGGAGAAGAGTTATTTTAGATTTTTAAATTGAGATTGGTGTATCTAATATTATTATTTTAGAATTAAATATTTTGAGTCAGTCATTTAAATTCAACGAATTTTTTTAGATATTATTTTTATTTTATCAAATCGTGATAAGTGATATGAGGATGGGTCGAACGCTAAACTATATCTCATATGTACTATACTAAATTTTAATTTTGAATTATGTTAGAATCGAATAGATTTAACTCTCAATTTAGCCTTATATCGGAAGTGTATGAAAACTTAAATTGACTTACAAAAGATTGATGTGTATATTATTATTAACTTAATCGTATATATTTTGGGTCGGTCTAATGACCTATATTATGAAAAAAATTATTTATGAAAAATAACTTGATCTTTATCATAGATCCTGATTTAACCTGTTAAATCAGATTTAAGTTGACTCAAAGAACAAAAATAATTATTATTCAATAAGATTTATTTATTTAAAGAACTACCAAAAGGAAGAAAGAAAGAGTATTTGGCTTACAAGAGCCAAAGGTCATCATCAGCTTACTATAATACTAGTCACATTGAAAGTGGGAGATAAATTGACTGAATTTATAGCAATTAGATGAACATAATTATTAGTCAACAAAATCTATTTACATAAGAAGCAACAAAGTCAACCCATAAATGCTACCATCATAACATTTTGATTTAGTCACACATTAAAAGTGAAAGATAATCTAAGTTTAATTATTTTAGACAGTGATAAAAGTCGCAATGCCATCACACATTAGATTTATATAGCAAAAGAAAAAAAAATGATGATGTCCAAATTATTAATTATTTAATTATAAATAAAAATAAAAAGATTGATCTAATGGCAATATCCTAAAGGAGAAACACACCACCACATGTTTTTGCTTGCCATTCTAAGGCTGCTTCTTTATTTGCCCAAACATGGATATTGCTCTTGATAGTTGAATCACACTAATTTGTATACAACATCCAAAATAATTGATTCATTGTAAAATAAATTGTCCTTTTGAGTGTTTTTCCCTATCATCTTCTGAAATGATCTAAGCAAAGATTTCCAACACAGAAGAAATACCATTGGCAATTGGTTGGCGTATCACAGTGACCTGAGGTCAACTGAAACCTCACGCAGAGGTCGAAGTCTTGTTAATGGCGGCGGGCTCCCCTCCTTGTGTGGTGTGCGCTGCTTGCGGTGCGCTTGGCGGAGGAAACTGGTGTGGGCGAGTTGCCTGAGTGATACCTCGGCGCATGTTCTCCTCTTCCTGGTGCAGCCTCTGCGTTTGCAGCGCCGTAAGGTACAACCCGACTCCGAGGAGGACGGTGATCAGCCCGAAGATTCCAGCCGCTGCGAAGAGCCCTGGCCTGATCACATGGCAGTCCGGCTTCGGGTTCCTCCACTGGCTTATGTGGCCCGACTCCACGCCGATGCCGATGATCAGCAGCACCGCCGCGATGGCAAAGCAGATCCTGTGCTCCAGTGAGTTGCAGGGAGCAAATCAGAGTAGTCCTCGAGCTCAAGAACGGACGAATCAGTTGATGCTGTCGCATAAGGCAGGAAAGCTTACCAAGTCGTGAGGAAGAGGCAGCAGGCTCGCCATGTAAGAGTTCTAGCGGCCGACGACGACGTGCGGGGATCATCTGGGAGCGACGACCAAGCCGCCAGTGCCGGAAGCTTGGGAGAGGTGGCCGCCACCAGCATGTAGGCATGCTCGGCGAACATGGCGGCTGCGAGCAGCAGGAACGCGCAGACGGCGCAGGCCAGCGGCGTCCGCCCGCTGCCGGTGTAGACGCACTGGTACGTCTTGCTGCTGTCGCCCTGGTTGCTCAACAGGTACCATGTGGCCTGCACGTGGAATAAACGCCGTCATGCATGAATCGCACGTAGTCCCGGCAACTAATGGGCTAGCCGCTGCAAGCAGTGGGGTGATGGACATGGACGGCTACCTCGGACCGCGAGGCCTCGGCGGCGAGGCAGAGGACGAAGCTGACGAGGCCGCAGAGGACGGAGAGGACCACGAGGAAGAGAGCGACGCGGCCGCTAATATCACTGCGCCAGTGCGTCCTCATGGACAGGTCGTTGTGGGTGATGGCCATGGCGCGCGTGGTTCGGCCGGAAGGGGACCAGCACGGGGAGATATAGAACCCGGCGGGGACCTCGGTGGCTCTGCTCTGAGAAAGCTTGGGCGGGGAGAAGAAGGGAGGAATCCATGCGCGGCTTTGCTTCCTGGATCAGCTGGCTGTGTTGCGTGGTGAATGGAGATGCCCGAGCTTTTCCTTCCCATGACCCATGCACACACACATCTACGTTGGGATGGCAACGACTAGGCATGCAAGGCAAACAATTGCAAGGAAAGGTTGGGGCGAGAAGAAGCGATCAACTACGGCCCAAGGAAAGAACAATTACAAGGAAAGGTTGGAAGCATAAGGTCGGATGACTAGTTTGATAATTTAAAGAAAATAAAATATCATTAAGTAATTTTCACTCACGATAAAAATATTTTAAATACAAAGTATAAGCTAAACTAGTTGGTAAGGTATTATTGATCCAATTAACATTTTAATTGTGGATGAAATTTTCTTTTATCACCACATGATTACATCACTTATGTCAAATAAAAAAATAAAAATTACATAAAGTTTTTTCATACTCATGCACAACATAAAAAAATTCTAAAAAATAAAAAAAATCTGAACGATAAAAAAAATAATTAAGATAAAAAAATCTGAACCGTTCGATACATTCTAAAATGCCTTATTTATATATAAATTATCAATCCTAGATAAAAAAAAAAATATCTACAAACATTTTATTTACACACATGTTCGTCTAAGATAAATAAATAAATATATATATATATATATATATATTTTATTTTATTTTGAAATACCTTATATATCTGAAGGTATCTTATTTACACACAACAAAAATGTACCAAGGAATCAATAGGTAGAAGGTGGTCCAATCTCAGCAATCGTGTGTTCTTCACAGTAATAGGGCACTCCACACTTTAAGGTATGCCATTTTAAATCTTCTATCATTATATTTTCATCTAGAAAGCTTAATCAGTATATGTCAGTGACAGATTAACTTAAATCCAAAATGCAAAACCTGAATTGATGAAGATGTTCATTATATATACTTACTACACAGCATGAATAAGACTTGAAGATAGGATCTTCCACTTAGATTTCATCTTAATTTTTTTTTGTCATTAATGCATTAGACATAATCTAATATACAGTATGGTTTTTTATATTTTATTATTAGTAGATTATGGTTTTTTCTATGTTGTTATTGTGACATGTTGACATTTTGGTTTTTTTTCCTATGTTATTATTAGTAGATTATGTTTTTTTTCTTCGTTGTTATTGTTAGATTATGTAGTCTAAAACTTAAGATATATTAGAGATTTTTTTCCTATATTATTTTTAATAGATTATCATACTATTCTTTCTAGATCATTACTCTCGTCTATATAATGACATGACCTCTAGTATTGATACTGAGCTTTATTATATTGGAAGTATTATGATAATTTTAGATTTTAATCCAGATTAAATATTTTATATTCTAAGAATTATATTTTAACAATTTCTCATTGGAGGTATATAGAAGATGCCATCATACATGAAAGGAGAACAAAGGAATAAAGAGAATATTCTTTGATCATCCACATCAATAATCGAAGCAATCTAACTTAGTTTATTGCTCATAGGCTATTTTGTTTTTTGATATCTTCCATAATCTTTGTTGTTAAGATTGTAATTGAATTATCACAAAAATGCTGCATGAAATTCTTGCACTATATTAAAGTAATTTTTATATTGAAAATGAGAGTGCTTAAAATAAGGACATTTATATACGATAATAATAAAAAAATACGAAATTGGTGGGATTCCAATCCATTCGATTTTATTATTTTCAATTAATCCATGTAATATTTTTGATATAAATTTTTTATTTCATTCAATCAATTACTAATTAGATCATCTGAACTTTAAAAAGATTTGAACACTATTAATCTTTTAGTCTCCATCAAATATATTTAAATTCCTGTTTATTACTATCTTCTCCCTGTCACGTGAGCGGCGCGTGGTCCGCTGATGGCCGACCCCAACACCGGAACACGTGGAGATCACGTGTAGCCCATCATTTCTACCAACCCACTGACGCCGCGTGCGTGACGGCCCGGAGCGTGATTAGCCTTTGGATCGAGATCAAACGGTCAGAAACTCCCCCACCACACCCCGCTCGTGGGCTCAGTCGGTTCTGGGAATATGCCGCCCCCTACGCCATTTATGAAATCATGGAGGGGCATTTACGTCAGTGCAGCAGAAATCGAGTGGCTCGGGTTTGGCCCGTGGTTGTGCCCCGAGGCCCCGAAGCAATAGCACTACGAGAGGAGAGGCAAACCAGCGAGACGAGATGTTTTGGTACGCCTCCACCTCGCCCTCTTGTAATTCCTTATTTGCCCCCACAAATCATGTCCTAATACCTATTTAATCCCCTCCTATTTTCACATTAATTGCTGGAAAATTAATTTGTTCCTCGTGTAGTCCAAAATTAAAGGGGAGTTAAAATTATATTATTTTATAAACAATTATAAAATTTATTAATACAAAATGTAGTGGAAATCGCATAGGACAGAGCGTTGTTCTTTATTCCATGAAACAAGAAAAAGGTATTGGAAATAAGGAAAATAAGAAGATATATATATATATATATATATATATATATATATATATATATATATATATATATATATATATATATATATATATATATATATATATATGAGAAGATGTAGGAATTTGTGGTGGCATTTCAAAGATATATGTGCAGAATATGAAATTTAGAAAACATAAAAGAAATTAGCGAGGGTAATAATGTAAATTCATTTATTAATCTGAGAGAGAAAAGGGTGAACAGAATTGAACTAAAAATCTTCGTAAAGCTGCGGACTTCGTGTGGCCGCCCGTCCTCGTAATATCCTCTCCTCTCCCTTCTTCCGTGGTCCATCTTTCCGTTTCCAACGCTGATCTCCCATCGGATTTCTCCCAATTAGCACCGAAGATTGGAATTCATTTGTCGTGATCGAGGCGGTTTTAGTTTGAGCCTATCGTTGGTTCTCTTCCGTGAGTTCTCTTCTTCTTTCGTCGCCGTCAGTGGTCGCGGGAGTTTCGATCTCTAGGGGTCGATGAGATTTCTCCATTCCGCGATTCAGGTGGGAGATGGCTTCTTCCCCGTCGAGTTCGGGTGGGTTTCTTTGCATTTCGGATAGTTTTCTCTTCGTTTTGGGGGGAGTTTGGTGTTGCTTTGGTAGATAGGGTTTTGAATTGGATTAGGTGGATTGACTGCGCAGTGTCCGTGGAGTGCGCGAACCTCTGCAAGCTCTATAAAGGAGAAGGCGGCGGGTGGTACGAGTGCAGCGTGCTCTCTTGTGCCTGGAAGGCGCCGAGGGTTCTTACTGGTTCTCTCGCCAGCACTACCTTGCCGCGGTGCTCGGCTCACCATCGTGATGAGAAGGTTAGGGTGAGGAGAAAGCGCTGGTTGTGCCAGGTGAATGCGGTACGTTGTTGCTTGAATTTTTGTTCTTTTGGAAACCTGCGGAGTTGGAATGTTGTGGACCTAGCTTTTGCAAGGTGTCGGTTTTGTTTGGTCTTGGCAAGGTAGGCAGTGGTTTACAGTTCACTTTTCAACCTTGGAAATCGTTGGTTTTGAATAACTGAAAAAGATTGCATCTTTGAATTTGCTATGTTCAAGAATTGATTAAAGTTGATCAGGACTGGTGGTCAGATTATTATTCAGCATTGATTGGTGATATTAGTTCTTTTCGTGCTGAAGATACCTGTTAAAAAGGCTTTACCTTGGGAAAAGTTAAGTCTGAGAGCTCCAAAATGTTGTGCCAAACTGCCCCAGGGGGTTTGGTGGCAAATTTTGTTTCGAAGAGCATCTTGCTTACTTGTAGTGATTTGCATGGATGAACCGTTCCATCCAATAAGGCACACTGAAGATGACCTCATTTTAGGGTGGATAGTGAATCACATACCATCTCAATCTATAACCCCACCAAAGAATAAAACCTAGGGTACATTGGTCATACCTCTCATTATGCATTGCTCTGATTTGATTCTGGTACTCTGGTGTGTTATCATTTTTGAACTTTAAATGTTTTTTTATCATACCAGTTGATATTGGAACCATGCTGACCTATACCTTCTTAGTTTGACCAATTTTGTTTCTTGCACTTAAATACTTGACGTTCCTGTGCAAACCACATAGAATTTCTCTTGACCAGTGCTATCCCTCACTGATTATGTGGTATTTTGGAGGCACTTTGGATGTCATTTATGTTTCCTATCCTGTTGGCTTGGAGATCCATTAGGGTGCAATAGGTCTCAACATGGCTCGGACACCACTAGCAATTAGTTCTCGATACTCAATTGTAACTATCCAAGTTCAAGCTCTTATCCCAAAGACGTGATATGTATTATATACTATATATGCCATGATCCTGACTCAAAATTATGTCGGTCTTATCCCTCCAGAAAATTATAAGATGTTCTTTCAGGTGGGAATGATGACATACTATAGTAAGCATAACCTGCCCCCAATATGGGACTATTTTGGGATATCACAATACTAGATTTTTAGATTCTTTCTTTAGTGTAGATAGTGTTTTTAATCAAGATATATTAGGTCATGTTTCCTTTCTGACATATGTATCAGGACTCAATTCTTGAAATCTTGTCGTGAGTCAATCAAACTGACCATACTAATTGCATGATTGGACCCTCTGAATATTTTGATATCTTGAAATTTTCCTTCAATTGGAGAATGGTTCTCTCAGCTTATAGGTAATTAAGGTCATGTCATGGTGTTAGGCACTTGTGAGTTTGTTGCTGTGTATGTAGTCTTACTGTGCTTCTGTTCTTTCTTCAAGCATAAATAAACCTTCAATTTTTTTTTTTAAGTTCATCCAAATTTTCAACTACAAGGTTCATTTTCCGGAACACATTTTCCTTTGATATGTTCTTGCTCTTAAATTTACATGGAGAATTTGTTAGTTCTTTCTTATTATATCTTCTAATGACATGTTCAAACATATTTTAGACAGATAGCATTCTGTTGCATCTGAAATCTTCCTTTGAAACTTCTTTTATACCTCTCAAGAACTTTCTCCATACAGTATAATTGCTGATGCTCTTGTGTTTATAAGTTATAACTAACAATCAAACTCTTCATTGTATGAATCCTGTACAAATCATCTAATAAATATGTACGATAAACAAGTTATAATTAGTGATTCTTC
Organism: Musa acuminata AAA Group; assembly: GCF_036884655.1. NCBI lineage: Eukaryota > Viridiplantae > Streptophyta > Magnoliopsida > Zingiberales > Musaceae > Musa > Musa acuminata. The sequence goes on along the minus strand of NC_088338.1, from coordinate 2,377,635 downwards.
TTTAAATTCCTACTAGTTCTAATCATTTGTTGTTGTATGGAAAAATATAAATTGCTACTTTCCCTGGATCTTCACTGCAAGAAGTTATTTTCCAGTGCTTACATCAGGACTGTGAACTCCCTTTTACTTATCATGTTCCTCACTTGATGGCCCTATCACTTATTGCTTCTCTGACAAATATTTTTAGTTGCAAGCAAGCTTGAGCAACATTTGGCTTGCCTAAATATTTGCTAGATCCAAGGTATTTTGTATGCTTGTGATATGACAGAGCTGATTAAGAAGTATATCTATTATTTGAGGCAAAGTTCAAGCCATTTACTAACTGGGTAACTTATTTGCTGACAATAGAAATGTGTATGACACTTATTTGTCCGATATGCTGTGGGATACAGGGGTGTTTATTTCTGTCCTGGCTTGTCTGGAATATAGTTGCACTTTAAACTCTCTTTTCCTTAAGACCACAGTTTCCTTATGATGCTTATTTGTCTGGTCTTTGTGGTTTTATGTTCTTAGATTTAACTCTAAGTTATTAATCTAAAAAAAAAAACTCAAGTTATTATTTATACATTGACAACATTTGTGTTTTGGAGAGTCCAATTGTTTTGCATTCTAAAAGTTGTAAAGTAACAAATATGATATCTTAATTTTCAAGATGCAAGGCCAAACCTTTGGTACACATGTTTAATGTTACTTGACTCATAAACACAAACTCATAGTTCAAAGTACTTGACTCTTAGATTGACTGTTGTGGCTGGTAGTCTATTTGTTTATTTGTTTAACATCCTTTGTTTAAAATCATCTCATCTTGATTGATTGCAGAACTCTTGCAAGTTATGGGCCATCTAGACCTGTGGTACAAGTAACTTGATCGATTCCTAATCAGATGGACCCAACTATACTTGTTATGCTATTCTTTTTTGGTTCCTTTAAGCTAATCAGGTAGAGAGCAAATGCAAGTTGGATACATCCATGAATTGTTAAAGTAGTTGAACTTGTTTAGTGTTGTAAATATAGTCTCAAGAAATATATGGTTTTTCTTAGTCTACAAATTTCAAGACTAGCAGCTTTTCCCTCCAGTAACTTTGCATTAAGTTGTCAAAATGTACTTATTCATAAAAAACGATGTGACCTATGCTTATATTGTTAATAGATGTTTATATAAAAAACTAATGACAAATGTTCTCCGCGTAAGGGGAAAAGTTTATGTCAAATAATTGGTGCCACCAAAAGTTTCTTCCACTTTTGGTTTGCTTGATTTTATTTCTTCCAAAAAGAGCAATTGAGATCATATTTGGCATTTGTTTGTATAAAATTATATCTATGGATGGTATACAGTCATATAACTGTTATTCTAAGAGCTGTGTTGTAGTCCTGGATTTTTGAGTTAAGCTTTTGTGTGTGTGTCAGGGGAAGAGATAGATAGATAGATAGATAATAGAGAGGGAGAGAGAGAGAGCAAAAAAGGTACTTATTTTATGATGTCTCTTATCTTATAACTAGTCATACCATTAACCATTGTAGATGGTCACCAATATGGACATGAGGAATATGATCTCAGTCATTTTGTACTTACCCTCTTTTTGGAGAGAAGCATATGTACATCGAAAGCAGCTTATTTGATTATACCATCCAGAGAATTGCTATGATATTGAATTTTTTTCTTTAATACACCATCCAAAGAAGCTTCTTTATTTATGCGGAAAAATAAATGAAGGGCATTCTATTGTTGGCTTATGTGGAGACTAAGGCATCAGATGCTTGACATCTGGAACTTCACATATGACCTGATTTATAGAGCAAGCAATGGTCATGCCTCTCTCTTGCATGGTCTCATTTATTTTATTGAAAACATTCATCAGTTGTATCTTTCTAATTATTAACAATGTAAAGTAAGCCAATAGCTTCAATTCAATATCAAGATCTACACTTGGCCTACACTATTTTTTAACTGAGAAAGATATATGACAATTGTTTAATGCTGCAATTGGCAATGCATTTTCGCATTGATTTCTAGTATCTATTTGATAATTTTGCTTCAATTAGTCTTCCAAACTAGTTATGTTGATTTCTAGTAATATGTTTCTATATTGGTTATATAGGTTAGATCTGAAGACCTTAATGAGGGACAGTTGGGATGTACCAACTCTGTTGATTTTTCAGTATATGAATGGTTTTCTAGATCACATATTACTCTTCAAACAAGCCAAAAATGGAGGCTTGGTTGTGCTTCATCAAATTCGAGCTTCTCTGATAGCATTTCTCCTGATTCATTGTGGGAGGTATTGAACAAACTTATCATGTTCTTCCTTTGTTTATCTGAATGATGACATTAAAACTTGCTTATGATTCATATGTGATTATTCATGTTAAAATTTATGACAGGAATATTTGTAATGAGTCTACTGAAAGATTTTTTTTGAGTCAGGAATTTATATTATATTGTTATTTATTATGTTGTTTATTTTTCATCCATGTGTGATTTGCATTTTCTTGTTAGCAAAAAACGACAAGTCGTTTTTTTTATTTGGTATGGCCCTCATACTTTAGAGTTTAGATCAAGGTAGGCAATACCGAATGATACCGTCCGGTACGGGCAGTACGTACCGGTCCAACGATATACCGGTACGCGGACCGCCTGCTACCGGACGGAACAAAAAAAATAAAATAATATATATATATATATATATATATATATATATATATATATATATATATATATATATATATATATATATATATATGAGGTGACGTCGCCTTTTAAATAAAAAATATATATAAATATATATAATCTTATATATATAATATAATATAATATAATATATACCGAGCGGTATATCGAACGGTATATTGCTCGGTATACAGTTTTGTACCGTACCGAGCGAACGTCGAAACTCCGGTACGGTACGAAATTGCAGACCTTGGTTTAGATTACTATTAGCTATACTTTGTGGGGTATTGTTTTAGTTGCACCTGAACAAATGTTTGCAAGGACACTAATGTGTATTTTGTCCTATAGGCTTAAATGATACTAGACAAGTTCACTAAGATTAAGGAAAACTAAAGTGACAATGACTGCTTTGGTAGTTCATGAATTAGGGAAATGTGAATTAGGTCTATTGTCAATAGCTTAAGTGTTTGATCAATAATGATGACGAAAAGGACTATATCTTTAATTAGAAAAGTTTGTTAAGCTGATATAGGATAGAAGTTGAATGCTACAATGGTGTTGATCTGAACAACAGTTAAGCTTAAATTGTTGGTCATAGATATCACAATTCAATTGTTGTCTAGAGTTCCATGAAGTTGATAGTTGACTTGAATGCTACAATGTTGTTGATCTGACAATTGCTGCCAATGGTCATAGATATCACAACTAATGGTGGACTACAAGTTGAATGTCTATGCCATTATGTTTCTTCATTGTAAGAAAAAGAGAGCTAGATAATAGAATAATGTCTGTTATCTTGGTACATCAGGTTATAAAAATGCCAATTAAATGGTGCTGACCAGGATGGTAGATGAAATGAATCAGACCATTAGTTTTTACAATGTAAGAATTTTAGTTCCACAAAGGTCATAAAAAGGAGTGAAATTGGTACTCTCATTTTGTGTCATTTTGACTAACATGTATGTCGTAGTTGCCCCTGCTAATGATTTAAGTTACTGCTTTACCTGCTGATGCATACTATTTGAACATGATGCCAGCACTCAATATACCTTGTATTTACTTGTTGGCTTGATTGTTAAACTTCACTGTTTGGTGTGATTGCTTTGGTCTGTTTTAATTCTGTCCAACTAAATGATTCTAACAGGTGCAAATAACTATAGTTTAACTGGACTAGAACTTAAGAGTTTCTTATCCTACTCACTGTCGTCTGTCTTGTATCATCATGGTCTACAAGACCACAGTGGTGAGTGCCTTGGGCATAACCTGATTGCATCATCCAATTGTAAATGAAACATGGTCACTGATTCAGTGTTACTGTGTCCATGGCATAATATGTATTTGATAGCTGAGATATCTGCCTCCCTTATATTTTAATATTTCTGCTGGCATGCCTATGCTGGCACAGTTGGTGCAAGCCACCAACTGTCAGAGGACTTGCCTTGGAAATGTGGTCCTCAAAATAGATCAACCAGGAAGAGTCAACTCACTTGGTGGTCTGTGAAGAATTCAAGAAATGAATGATTCTCAAGTGTTCTGTAACCAATGTTTGTAGGTCATAAATACAAGATGCAAATTATCTTTGGACTTTCTTTATGCTTGATAATGACTTGTGCATTCACCACACCGGTTTCCAGTTCTTTTATGTTTTTCAGAACAGGCACTTGCTGACAGTTTGGTATTTTTGTTAGCTATACTTTCATTAATGATTCCATTTCGTAATTTTTACAAGGACTTTTTGTGTGGTCACTCAAGGGCTATAAAAATACTCAGCACAAACTGTGGTGAAAGACATTAGGAACCACAGCTTGTTCTGTCATGTTGTTTGGTTTCTGTAAGACCCTAAATTTTAGGGCACAATTTAGGCAACAGGAATCCAGCGAACTTCCTCATCTCATAAACCGTAGAAACACCCTCTCTACACTTATTCTGCATTTATTTCTGAGACCAAGCAATTTTACTTGATTCTGATCTTCTCATGTCCTCATTTTTGCCCTTTTTAAGTTAGATAAAAAAGGAGTACGTGATTTTGATAATTTCTTCTACTTATCATATGTATACTATTTGGATACTTATTGGGGGAGTATAACTACTGATATAGAAGTGCCTTTTGTTTTCTTGCCTGACAACAATTTTACAAAATAATATTCTTTGGCCTTCATCTTGAAGTCCTATCTGAAGGTTTTTTCTTGCAAAGGAAAAGCAAAATTTGTCCACCTATCAAGCAATATTAAAAAAAATAACCAGTTTCTCTTCTAATTTGTTCTCTTTCTGGTAAAATATGTGGTATTAGTATTTGTATGTTGTCAGTAGCTTTTAGTATTTGTATGTCAGCATAATTACTGGTTTTTGAAGTTGAATTTCCACCTTTTTTTTTATGAAACCAGGACCTGAAACCAACTATTTCTTATCTTGCACAAGAGGAACTGAAGTTAGTGCATGATGCTTTGAAGGTAACCACTAAGAACTATGTTTGCTACTTCAAGTGCTACCCCTTTGCAGATGTTGCAGTGCTATTTTGTTTTGGTTTTAGCATGAATTTCTCTGTTTCCAGAACATATTCAGAATGTAGGGAAGTTCACATGTAAACATTCTTATTTGGTCAGTGCAGCTTGCGTTTGAAGCACATGATGGGCAGAAACGGCGAAGCGGGGAACCCTTCATTATTCATCCTGTTGAAGTTGCACGGATACTTGGAGAACTTGTAAGTAATATAGCTGGGGAAACACATTTAAGCTTTAAGTAGTCATCGTGAAATTTATTCCACAGCCAGTTGTGTCCTTTGATTTTCACTAAATATCATCAGGACCTTAGCTGTTTGACATTGCATTGATTTTATGTAGGAACTGGATTGGGAATCCATTGCTGCTGGTTTATTACATGATACTGTTGAAGATACAAAATTAGTTACATTTGATAGGATAGAGAAGGAATTTGGTGCTACCGTACGACACATTGTGGAGGGAGAGACCAAGGTAGAAGATCACTGTAGCCATGTAGATTACAACATCAAACTCTTGATTTAAGTTTTTGCGTTATTTACTGAGTTAGGTGTCCAAGCTGGGAAAACTAAAGTGCAAAAGTGCAAATAGTTCAGTTCAAGATGTAAAAGCTGATGACTTGAGGCAGATGTTTCTTGCAATGACAGAAGAGGTGCTCACATCATGCATATATGAATCATCCTTTTTGACTTTATTGCATTCGATGGATATTAATGAAGCAATGCTTCTGATAGGTTCGTGTTATAATTGTCAAATTGGCTGATCGTTTACATAATATGCGTACTCTATCCCACATGCCTCCACATAAGCAGGTTTTTCTTTTTTCAATTAATTGTTGCTCCTTTCAGAGTGACTTTGTTGTTTCCAATATTGAGTTTCATTTTGTTTGCAGTCCAGCATTGCCTTAGAGACACTTCAAGTGTTTGCACCTTTAGCAAAGCTTTTAGGGATGTACCAAATTAAGGTATGTCTACTGGATTTTTTTGCAGAACTTGCATACTCTTGTGCTTATATATCTTGTTATCTTGCTTTGACCATCCCCTTCTATGAACATCCATAATATCTTTCTGTAGAAATTACAATAATATACATGTAAAATTACATGAAAAAACATTGTTCTGGGATAATATCTTTCTGGGTTAAGTAGACATCAGTGATAGTGGGTTAAAACCAATGAATAAGATCCAAGTGAAAGATCCGCACAAGCTTAGGTACTAACTCATGGAAACACAAGATGGGCAGTGTAGATTTAGTTGTCACTAGAATAAGAGAAACCTTTCTTTTATATCTTTGGTATCAATGTAGAAGGTACACCGCACTGGAGTACATCCTACTTCTTATTCTTGGGTATTAAAATTATGTTTAATTATGCATTTAAATGTAGGAAAAGTATTGATATAAATATCTACTTATGAAATATTGTAGATCATTGATTGTATCTCGACTGTTCTCCAAAATGCCAATCCTTACATGTAGTAAGAGGCTTCATGGCTGTGACATATTGCAGTTCAGCTGTAAGTGGCGAACAATATGATTCCTGAAAATCACGAACGAGAGCATTATAATATGCATCTACAGTTCCAGGTTGTTCAAACTGCATTTCACTTAGATCCGTCAGACTCTAGTCTGATCATATCAAAAGACTTCAAAAACTAACATGGATCCCCATTAGGCTAAGAATTCCATCAGTCAGTTAAAATAGCTTGCCTTATCGAAGAGAGGTGGTCCTTGTTGGGTAAATTATTTATAATTTATTTCAAAATTGATCTTGAAATTTTGCCTTGGCTTGTGTTCTTGTTTGTCTTGAAGAATATGCATGTCTTCAGGAGTTACCACCTTTTGGTTATAACATGAGCATCCATGGGAGCAACCCAGGTTTATCCAGAATGCGCCATTGTGTAACTATAAATGACTCCTTTAACAGCTACAACATGTAAGATTTTGTCTACAGTACTACTTTCAGAATAGTGCAAGCATGGTTTAAATTTTTAATGCTGCACCCATATCAGTCCTTAAGACTGGCGTGGCTTCGGTAAGCATCAACAATACTGACACAGTTTGGAAAAGTCAGACAAACAGAAATCCTGCTTTAGGGTTTTTCTTGATTTTTTAATCACATATAATAAAAAAGATTAAAATAAGTTATTTGGTCTAGGAAACAATTAATATGAATCAAACCATATTTCAAATATGGATTAAAAACCATATCTAAAGATACATATATACAAAACTTTTGAACATGATATATTTTATGTAAAATACAATAATATACCTGAAATTATAGCTTCTACCACCAAAATGATTGTAGTGAGTCCATGAGAGATAGTTCATTGCCCTTGATGCGACTCCACTATGGATCAATAAGGTACATTTGAAGGACTGATGTATAAGACTACTCCCACAGCATCCGATATCGGTAAATCGTCTGCCACTGATGTAGTAACGTGATAGAAGTCATGGTCTTATCGTTGATTATATTAGACAATTAGATTCAGATATACCTAATTTGGGAGAAAATTCGGTTTGGATTTTGAGATTCAGCCTTATTGTTGAAATTAAGCATCCCTTTGAAGATTCAAGTGAGTTTGAGAGAGATTGTATGGGAATTGAGAAGGAATGGGTGACAATTATAGAGGGAATGAGGGAAAGTGAGCGTGGACAGGAAAGAGGGAATAAAGCCATTTAAATTCTTGAACTGGGATCGGCTTACCACTTGGTTCAGGCCCGATAATGGCAGAAACTGGACTGTAAGCTCAGTTTCTGCTGGTTATCTGATGGTAACTTGGCTAAGTGAAAAACCATTTTCTGTGTGCCAGTTTAGGCTTGGACCGGCAAATACCATCCAGTAGGAAGCAGCCTGGGCGAAAGCTGATTACATGGATGCATGGAAATCATGTTCGCATTGATTTCTTTCAGGCCTGGAGATAATTTGGGAAAGTTGTTTGTGCATTTGATTGATTTTATGACTCAGGCTGTCAGACTCTTATTTTTAAATCCTTGTTCTGATTGTTACAACTTTAACTGTCATATTTTTTGCAGTCAGAACTAGAATATCTGTCTTTCCTGTATACAAATCCTAGTGACTTCGCGGAGCTTAAGAAAAGAGTTGAAGATCTTTATAGAGATTATGAGAAAGAACTAGATGAGGTAATTTTTTTTCATCTTAATTAAATATGACTTAAATAATAATTTATTATTTAATATTGCAATTATTTGGTATCATAAACCTTTATGTTTGTAGAGGGAAAATTATTTCAACACTCATTCTTGATAGGCTAAGAAGATCTTAAGGCAAAGACTCGAAGAGGACCAATTTTTGGATCTTGTTTCAGTGAAAACAGAAGTGCGGTCTGTCTGTAAAGAGCTGTACAGGTCAATACAAAGACTTCAGTCTTGGTCTACTTCTAATATTTGAGTTATCTACTTTGATCACTTATCACACAAATTGGCAGACAGATAGAATATTCAGGTGGAGATGAGGAAGATTATATAAAGTGATTTTACAAGTAAACTCATTGTTAAATACATAAATAATTTGATATTCAATTTATGTTTGAATGTGCACTGTATCAAATATAGTTGCATCTTAATGAATGAGTTCCAATGCATATTTTCATTTGTTTTGAGAATCGAGGAGGAAAGATGATCAGATGTAGCCTCATGTGCTCATTCCATATCTCATAACTCTCTGGTATATTATGTGAAGTTGATTTTGACTATATAGTCCAAAATGATTAAAACCTAATTTACTAATAGTAGGCCAGTCAATCTTGAAGAGATTATCAATTGTTTCTTCCAGATGATGGACTACTAGGGTATCTATGAAGGCAAGAAGAAGCTATCTTTCACAAAACCCACAGATATACTCTGATGTCATTAATAGTAACCCAAATAACTTATTGGCATGTTGGAGCTGAACTTTCCAGCATAGCTTAAAATGCTTTAGTCTATGGTTGTAGCTGTAGGCTACTGAAGTCTTGTGCATGTCTCCATTTGTTCTTTGTTTTAGGCTTTTAGGCTTTAGCAAAGATTGGGCACAGTAGTATGTAAAATTGTGCCTCCTGAAAAAGTTAAGTGTCATTCTAGTTAGTGTTTTCGTCAAGATTTGAATTGCCTCTTAGAAGGTTGAAAGCTAGGTTTCCATGACAAGATGTTGAGAATTGAGATTGTGTCCTTGCATCTTATCTTATTCATGCTTAGAAATTAACAGTAATAGAAGTTGAAGAATCATTTTCTATAACCTTCCACTAGGTTTAAAGACTTATTCAAGCAGGTCAAAATTTCATTAGAGATAGCCACTTTTTGGCACATACAAAGTTACAGTAGTCTCCTTAATAGTAAAGTTAAGGATTGGCAAATTCATCTTTATAAAAGAATAAGTTCAAAAATCTACACTCTTGATTCATTTAGCCTTAGTGCAACTATTGCCAGCTCTTCAAAAGGTCAGACTAAAAACCAAGTTTGTTAGTCTCAGTGGTACTCCCTGTTTTGGCCAGCAGCTAGTATACTGTGCTGCCAGCATATTTTAAAGAATCACTCTTCCTTCTAGGTGATTCAACAAAATGAAACTGATAAAAACAAAGAATAGGAACAAAAGCCATCAATTATAAGTAATAGCCAAAATACTTACCTTTTCAGAGTCTGAAATCTCCTTTCTAGCTTCTTTCGTTGTTTCGCCTTCTCTGGTTTCCATGCATTATCTTTAAGATATTAAACCACGCTAGTTCAGTGCTTGAAAAGACCCATCGGCCAACACAACTTTGTGGGAGGAGACCCTAGATTTCAGGTGTTGTTGGATGCAACTTTTTGGCTAATACTGTCTTGCAAAAGTGTTAAGCTTTCTCATTTCTGAATGGGTTGATTTTGTAATGACTGATATAAATTAAGATTGACATATGCCTTCCAACCTATATTAAAGAGTCAAGGATCTTTAACCAACTACATGCTATCCTATGGCACTGACACTGATATTTTATGTAATCTTCCCTTCTGATCAATCTTTTATCTTGTATAGTATCCTTTATTTTGTAGTTAAACTACTGAAAGTACATCATTGCTAATTATTTTCTTCAGCAGTGTTGCTATTATGGGGATTTTGATTGTTCTTATCATTCGTTCATGTGACTGATGATTTATTTTTTGAGCATATGATAGTGTGTACAAAGCTGTGCTGAAATCGAAGAGGTCAATTCACGAGATCAACCAAATTGCACAGGTCCGAATAAATGCCTTAGCAGCTTAAATAAATTTAGACTGATCTTCATTATTATGTATCATAGTCTGGTCTGATTTTCCAAATGCTAACTCGAGTTGTTTATTACCAGCTCCGAATTATTATAAAACCGAAAACCTGCAATGGAGTTGGACCTCTCTGTAGTGCACAACAGGTGGCAAATCACATGTGTTCATAGCATGCCATTATTTTGTGATCAATGCTTATTATTTTCTTTTAATATTTAGATATGCTACCATGTTCTTGGCCTTGTTCATGAAATCTGGACCCCCATACCTCGAGCTGTGAGTTCCGCTTAGCTGCATTTTCAAAAGAAATTATCACAGCTGTAGTGTTTGATAAACTGAATTTCATACATGACAGATCAAAGATTATATTGCTACTCCAAAACCCAATGGCTACCAAAGCCTCCATACCACAGTGATGCCCTTTCTTTATGAGAGCATGTTCCATTTGGAGGTTCAGGTTATTTCAAAGCACATGTTCTTCATAACTGCATGGGAAATTTGATGTGGAAAGTTTACAGTGTATAAATGTTCTCTCTATGGTATTTCTAGTTAATCGCCTTGAGAGTATAACTTGTTTCTGTACTTTTAAATTGACAGATAAGAACAGAGGACATGGATTTAATAGCTGAAAGAGGTATAGCTGCTCATTACAGTGGAAGAGTAGTTCCTGGTTTGGTAGGGAAAGAAATACCTGGTGGGAGAAATTCAAAAGGAAAGACCACTTGCTTGAACAATACTGATTTTGCTCTCAGGGTATGCAAGCTATTTTTGCTTGTTGTATAGGAGGGCATTCAAGTAGTCACCTTATGGTATTATTTTGGTACTTTGTGAATCTATTTCTTTTGAAAAATATATTTTGTACACTTTCCAGATTGGTTGGCTCAATGCTATCAGAGAATGGCAGCAGGAGTTTGTTGGTAACATGAGCTCTAGGGAATTTGTTGATACTGTCATGCGAGACCTGTTGGGTAGTCGGGTGTTTGTTTTTACGCCAAAAGGAGAGGTGGGCCAATTAAGGAGTAGTTTTGTTTTAGCAACAACTGTGCAGCCTCATATTCTACAATTACTTGATATTTGTTACTGTAGATTAAAAACCTCCCTAAGGGTGCAACTGTGATTGATTATGCTTATATGATTCACACTGATATTGGAAACAATATGGTCGCAGCGAAGGTACACCATTAAAAATTTGTGGTTAGACCTTGACATTGCTAATGAAATTTGATGTTGAAATTCTTCCCTCTTTCCAGGTCAATGGTAATCTTGTTTCACCCATGCATATCCTTGCCAATGCTGAAGTTGTCGAGATAATCACCTACAATGTCAGTAATTGGAACCCTTTTCTTAAAATGTTTGTGTTATATATCTATTTTTCTTGTTGGTTGTTTTCCAGGAAACAAGCATTTATTTGTAATTATAATAGTTGCATCAAGTAAATACTTTTTCTTCATTATCCTTACCTCTCTCAAATACTTAGTAGATGATTTTTAAGATGGTGATGAAACTTGGAGGTTTATGGTTGCATACTAATAAATTACTTGGGCAAATTCTTCTGAGACAACGTACTGTGGACCCAACTATGCTATTTATTATGCTATTTACACATTGCAATTCCTGCAGTTCTCTCCACATTATTAGTTTTAGGATATGTAATTATGAAGCTCAGATACTGCAAAATGCTTGCTGTACCGCATCTGTGGCAATCCATGTTAAACACCGAAACTTACCTGATCCTTAAAACATGTCAGGATACTTGTACAGTCTTCCTAGCTGATATTAATGTATGATTTTTATGATAAGATCATTTATATAAAGGTCTAAGACATGTCAAATATAAGATTGACCCCCTAATACTTCATACAATTTGTTTAAATGGTTCTTATACTTGTGTCTAAATTTTACAAAGTATAAAATTATGTTAATATAGAGAAAAGCATTGTTGTTCACAATGTTATTAGTTGGACTTGTTGCCTTAATTGAAACTGAGCTGAATGGTCTTTTGCTTATTATCACTAATTTAGAGTCCTTCTGCTGATTTCTTACATTGGTCTTCTCCACACTTTAGCACCTTACATAAATCCTTGACTTGATTCCCCAGTGATAGTTATAGTTAATCAAGCCATTCTTCAAAGTTTCAAGTCTCTGACTGGCCATATTTCATTAGTTCAATGTAATTTCATCTTTTGTCAGGCTTTATCAAGCAAATCAGCTTTCCAAAGGCATCAGCAATGGCTGCAGCATGCAAAGACTCGAAGTGCCAGACACAAAATCATGAAAGTAGGAGTCATTTAAGTTTTACTGTTATTGAATATTTTTGGTCGTCTGGTTATTTCATGAACCTTTGTCTTCTATCAGTTTTTGAGGGAGCAAGCTGCACTTGCTGCAACTGAAATAACTGCAGATACAGTTAACGATTTTGTTGCCGATCTCAAGGATGGGGGTGAATATGAACAGACGTTTTCCAGGTCTTCACCGAACAAAAGAAAATCCATATGGGAGAAGATGCTTGCGATTGCCACGGAATCAACTTCCACAGAGAGAAAGCATGACCTTTTACCAGTTCGGAACACTAGTGACTTGCCTAAAATCAATGGAAAGTACAACAAGATTGTGCAGACAATGTGTATGAAGATCAATGGCAATCCAATGACCAGAGATGATGCTTTTACTGAGTTTATATATGGAAAGATTCCTACATATAAAGAGGTGTTACCTGGTTTAGAAAGCTGGAAAGCAGGCAAAATTGCATTGTGGCACCATGTTGAAGGCAATTCAATTATGTGGTTTTGTGTAGTATGTATCGATCGCAAAGGTAACAATTTATTGTCACTCTCCATCCGTGGTGATATGCAACCTGAAAAGTTTGTTCTCTATTGTCAAGATGAAAGCCTATCTAGAATCATGCAACTTCCATGTTCTAGGTGCAAATATATTCTTTACTTTCTAATTCATTTACACCATTCCAGGTATGATGGCTGAAGTTTCATCAGCACTGACGGCTGTTGGGATTAGGATATGCTCTTGTGTGGTTAGTGATAATCAAACATTTTATGACTTTAGTTCTGTGATTTATGGTTGCATTTTCAGCCTTAACCTTCAGGTTTCTATAAAACAGGCAGAAATTGATAGAAGAAGGGGTATGGGTGTAATGTTGTTTCATTTTGAAGGAACACCGGACAACCTGGTATGATTTGCTCATCTTAATTCTTTCTTTTCTAACCGTATATGTTGTTTCTTATTCATAAAGCGATTATAGGTGAATGCATGTTCGAGTGTGGATGTGATCCTTGGTGTTTTGGGTTGGTCTGCTGGCTGTAGCTGGTCCAGTCCGATGGATGACCACAATTTTTTGTGAATACTGCAGGAGCTCAGCAATGTTATGATGGTAATCAGTGAACGAAATGTATTTCTCAGCACTAATTTTGTAATGAGGTTGTAGAGCGTAGATAGAGTCGAAGAGGTTTTGGATTTATTTGTTGAAACCGATACAAATAAACATGAGCAGATGGTTGAGTTAGCCTGTTGATCAGCAACATGTACATAGGTTAAAGAGTATAAAACAAGACATACGATCATATTTTGAGCCTTGTTATTGTAAGCAGGATGGAATAAGCTGATATTTCATTCGCTTTAACAGTTGATGAAGTCATAGAATAAGTATAGAATGAAATCATCCTTTTGATTGAGTCCGTCATCTGTGAGCTTAACTTATGAGAAATATGTTTGAAATCATCGAGCTGTGCAGGTTGTGCTTCGAGGAATGCCTCATTGCCACCTATGAATAATGCGCACTTGCAGGGGTTCTTTTGACACGGCACATGATCTTATTTCCATTGATTGATTGGATTATCATTATCTTTCTGGATTGTTGTGTTCTTTTATCAAGTGATAAGCAACCTTGATAGTTTCTAGGCGTTCTTCTGGATTGTCATTCCATTGTCATTATCAAAGCATCTCTCAATCTTATGGGGCTTAATGATCTATATTGGATTTTAGTTTGACGATTTATCGATCCGATATTATTTTTTAAATAGTTAATAATAAATTATCTCCTGTAATTAATTATCTTTAATATCTCGATCTTTATATTTTTAAAAGTTAATTTTGTTTCTTCTCACGTCATTAACTTTGTTGATAAAAATACACTAGAGTTTATCATTCATTATGTATGATATTTTTATCAATAAAATTGACGATATGAAAAAAAAATAAGATTAAATATTTTACTTTCGTAAATATGAATTCCAATAGGATCGAGATGTTAAAGATAACTAATGCTGATGATAGCTTTGAAAGAAAATATTAATCTACTAGACAAAGAATTAAAATTACCTAAAGAAGACTAAAGAGTTCTTGAGCGAAGGGGGGATGATAGCTTCTCAATGCGGCCGAGGCTGTTGGAGATGTTGAAGAAGATGTTGCCCGCGGAGGGAATAGCTTCGGCATCCAATTGGAAAGCTGAACAAACTCGGTAGTTGTTGGAAACAGCGCAGTAGCGCCGCCCTTGCTTCCTCTCCCCTTCTGGGCAAGAACACAGGCTCTTAAGTCGATAGAAAAGCCTGAGGGGTTGTTGGTCGCGTCGGCGAAGAAGGCCGGACGTCTTCTTATTGCTGATGATCGTCGGAGAAGGTGCAACAGCGTTTGACGTTAGTTGATCTCTCTCAGACTCTCCTGGAGGCTCCGATCAAGAAGAAAGCATATCGAACGTGATGCTGCCACTTGCTGTCTGATCTTTTTCCCCTCGTCGTCTCTTCTTCTTCTCTCCTCTTCTCACCGCTGAAGAGAAACCAACTGCTACTATGGAAGAAGAGATGAGGAAGTTGCAGGTTTTGCCGGGAAGCCTGCGACTTAAGAAGGTTGTGATCTACCAACAGCTTCTAAAGGGCTACGGCCTCTATCTTATACGAGGCTAAGTAGTAATTAGACTTCTTTAGTCTTTTGATCCTTAAATTTTAAAAATTTACATTAGAAATTCTGTAATTATGAAAATGAAATATCTAACTCCATTTATCTTAATACTATCGGTTTTACTGACGAAAGTACGAAAATAATTGGTAAAAAAATAATTTTAATGTCTCAGTTACGTTTTGGATAGTGGCGGACGACGTTAGTGGTGACGGACGACGACGTCATTGGTGGTCACAGGTGGTTATTGTGGATGAGGAGGGAGAGCAACAATAAGAGATGAGATAAAAGGAGAGGAAGAAGACAATAACGCAGATGCCAATGTTTTGCATCTGCGTCGACACCACTCGACAACTATATCGACACCAACGTAAATGCAGATGCATAATGTCGTTTGATATCTACATCAACATCGACGCAGAAATAGATGCAAAACAACATCGATCTGTATCTATGTCGACGTCAATGCAAATACCGAGCGATCCTTTATCCGCTTTATATTTGCGTCAGCATCGATGTAATTGTTGAGGAGCGCCAACGTAAATGCAAATCAACATCTACGTCATCCTCTTCCTTCTCTCCTTTTGCATCATCTCTCACTGTCGCTCTCCCTCCTCATTCATAATAGTCATCCACGACCTCCAGCGACGTCGGTGGCCGCCACAATCGAAAACGTAACTATGACGTTGAAAATAAATGAAGCTAAATGTTTTACTTTTATAATTATATGAATTTCAATGTCAAAATTTTAAATCTAGGGATAGAAATAATTAGCTCTCTTATACACTGGTGCGATGGAAGGACTCCTAATGTGATCGGGCGAAGGGGTATCTCAAGCGTGTTGCGTGTCTCCCCTCCACCCACACAACTTATTTGACCGACCATCTTTGTTTCGCCGAGCCCTACTCCAAGTAGGACTTGACGAAGTGATATGCTGATATAGGGCTGCTATCTATAAGTCACCTCTTGCTTCACTAGTTAAGATCAAACTTCATATCAACTCGATTTGATTGGAATCGAATTGAACTTTGAGTCAAAAAAATTTGAGTCTAATTCGTACTCAACAAAATCATCCATGATGCTTTCACTATCTTTTTCATCCACTAATTATATACTATCTTTTTCATCCACTAATTATATATGACCCCCCTAGATCTTATTAGTATTGGAACTAATAAAAATCTATATTGATATCCCTATAGTTTTAAAAATAAAATAAATAATCTTATTTATCTTAACGCCGTCAGCTACATCGATGGAAAACACAATACGTGACATCACGTACTGTATTGACATAAAACTGATAGGCAAGAAAATAATTTTAACATCACTTCTATTTTTAAGGATATTATCGATAAAAAAAATAATTTCAACATTTTACATGTTGAAAATAAAAAAATTAAATTAAATTATTTTTTTTTCATCACTTTCTCATTAATCTAGCATGTGATGTTACAGATTATATTTTTCAAGCAATTGACCAAATGAAATTATTTATTTGGCTTTCAAAACTATATAGATCCTAAATGTAAATTTTTTTAAAAATTTTAAATATAGTCTATGGATATGGTCAGCTAATAGAGTCTTAAGGGATTAGCCCTTTTTCACAGAGTAAGTTGCCCCTATGCTGGGGTAAACTCATCTTATTTTCACCTCCAAGAAATCCAGTTTTTGGTTTAATCAGCTGATAACAGCCAAAGCATTAGCTAATAGGATGAGGTTTGACCTCGACAAGTTCATATCGCCCAAACCATTTGGTTTGGGCTGCAACATCTATCCCCCAAACAATTTGTTGATATCATCTTGATTATCAATGAGTGGTGGATGAATCAAAATGATCCATTAGGAATACATTATCCAAAATGAACTTCCCTGATCGTTCTTTTCTCGTCTTGCAACAACAGATCACATCTCTCGTAACAAAATAGATCGTATACTTTGCAGGAGTCATCGATGCATCGGACTCCATTCAACTCATTCATATGTTCAAAGCAAAGGATTAATTCCCTCAAAAATAGAGAGGAGCTATATCTATGATGTTTTAGGAAAAGAAGATCTCAGGAGTGATAAGTCTCAACATGTTCTACTGTGTTAGATGACATTTTGGGCTCTGGTGCTGAAGGAGCTGTTTGTACCCATCAAACTCGTCCACAAATAAAAGTATCCTTTCTCTGACACAAAAAGAAGAAAAAGCAAAAGTTGAATAAGGCAGAGAAGAGCTCAATACTGAAACCCTACATCTAGTATCTTCCTGCTTAATGTCCAATAAGAACAATTATGCAAACACAAAATAGCATTTTTGATATATATGGTGAATTAGATCTGTGAAATATGCATTCGAGCTGTTTGCAAATTATGTAATTATATAGACTTCTCGGTAGTAGACTGAATGAACTAGTTAGCCTTTATGGTGAATTCAGTAAAATAAGATGGAAGATATGCATTGATTGTCACAAGTTCTATAACTGCAAAGCCACAACTTTTGTTCAGAAAAGAACACCAAAATTATCTCGCAATATAAAGTATAGCCATCCACCAGAAAAAAAATAAAAATTCAATGTTTTATGTGCGATTATCTAAAGCCCTTCCACCACATACCTCAAAGTAATCATGCAGCAAAAGATTCACAAAGCCAGCAACCAGAATACATTAAATTCGTCTTCAGATTCAAGTAAACTGTGCAACAAAACAATAAGAGCCTTTTAAGTGTGACACTTGCCTTTGCAGTAGCAGTCTCTTTAGCTGACTTGTATCAGCCACGCCCACGCCCTCCACCTGTGAATTTGAAGTCCATCATAAAAAGATCATGAGCATGAAAAGAGCAGATTGGGTTCGTCATCCATATAACTATTAAAAGGGCACAAAAAGGGCCGATTGGGTTCATCATCCAGATAACTATTAAATGCATGGACGAAATCAGTGAATGGTTACCTCTGACACCACCACCTTTACCACCAGCTCCACCCCTTCCACGACCACCGCCCTTGCTGCTTCCATCATCTTGACCACGTCCAATGCCTTTGGCAGGCCTCCCACTGGTGTCGTCTCTACCTCTTCCCCTTCCGCGACCAACACCAGGTGGCTTCCTATCTGCAGCAAGAACATCCAAGAAATGAAAATAGCACCAGATGTTGAACACGAAGAAAAACTGCATTCCGAAACTGCATGGACTCTCAAATAGAACTGCGAGCTATCCAGTTCAAGTTGAAATTAGACTGCCAAAATATGGTTTGCTACTTAGCCTAGGATCTGAACCAACACAATCCTTAACTACCAGACTGAAAACAGCACATGAGGTTGGGCTTGCTTAATATTTTGTTTTTGACCTTTGTCCAATATGAAATTATCTACTATGCTATGTTTCACACACCTTCAGATTCACACTAAAGACTTAAAACAGGATGACATTTATGTCCCACTTTGTGACACACCATGGTCCATGGTGACAACTGCCCACCAGAGTGGTAAATGAAAAAGATGTGCCACACATTATATCATATGAAAGAGATTGGGAGCCCAAAGAGCAACAATTTCATTTTCTTCATCTACTGTCCTTATTTTTGGTACACAGTAGTCATCCATGAAAAAGATGTGCTACACATTATATCATATGAACTCATGAATTAACATGGACATCAAGAATCTCACAGTAGCTTAGGTTTATAAATAATTCTAAAGCATAAAGAATCTCAAAAATTACCAGTGCGACTCTTGCTGGTTTCTTCTTGTACCTTATCAATCACCTAGAACAGCAAAAGTTACGATCAATCAAATTGTCGGTCATGAAACATATTTTCATAATAATTCAAATTAACAAAGTGCTTATTGCAGACACATCAGCTACTACATATAGTAGTAAAGAAACCTCGCACAGATAAGAAACCAAAAAGAAAAAAAGAAAAGAACATCAACAAATATGTGGCTTTCAACAATATATTTAACAAGACACGAAAGAAGGAAACCTATGTTTGTGAAATAAAAATAACTTAAAGGCAAAGGGGTTTAGAAGCATGTCAAAAATAAAAATAACTTAAAGGCACATGGATGTTGTGCAAATCAATCTGTGGTGGTTCCAACATCTCTCACTTGTTCTCTTAATCTTGCAGCAGTTCTTCCATCATATGTAACCTTTGAATAGGGATAAGGTACATATTCTTCCAATTTTGAGACTTAATCTCAACAAAAAATTATATATTTTGTTGGGACAAGAATAAGAATATTAAGCAAAGTTATAGATTAAAAAACTGTGAATAGTGGAAGTGACTGATGCCCACTACAATTGCATAATGTTAATGTCACAAGTATGTCGCTACAATCAATCAGAAATATTCATGGTGACTTGTACTTAGTGTTATTCATAGAAATAACAAATACAATATGCATAGTGTCAACTTCAATCACATTTACAGGTTTGCATCCCAACATCGTAAGTGCTCTAAGGAATAGTGAATTCCCATAGAAAGCAGCACCACTTTGACACTCGTATAGATGAGTTCTTCAAGGACATTCAAACCCTCTTTGAAGGCTATGGACAGAGTGAAGCTCTTCCTCTCAAATTGCAGGATAGCACTACACATCATATGAATGATTATAGAAATTATTTAAGTGCTCAACAATTTGTTCTTACCAAATGAACCATTTCTTTGGGTACCCAATCACAAGGTTAGATTGTCAAGATGACATGCGATGTGGCCAACCTCATTCCCCTTGATTTTTTATTATTTTTCTAAAGATTCCCATAATTGAATAATCAGTTAGGTTATTATTAGATCACACATGATTAATAAAAATAGAGCCTTGATCCAATAACTAAATTCTTTCATGCCTCACGTGGATCGATCTGATGGGCTTTCTATTGTAGGGTTTTCCCTTGGCCATAGCAAAAACTGCTTAGCTATAGCAATGCGTGCAATAGAATTTTTGCAGGTAGACTCTTGAGCCAGTCTGCTTCCCCCTTTGAGAATAATAGGGTATTCTCAAAGGGCTGACTAGAAGAACATTCATTTTATGAAGATTTAGGGCCGACTCAAAAGAGGAAAGATATTTTAAATGATGCATCTTGAACCCCTAAAATGTTATTCGGTTCTATACAATTTACTTTTATCTCAACTACTAGAAACCTGCAAGCTTAATTACTTTAGGAATTTCCTATAAATTCACTAACTATAACTTTTGTAGCTAATTCCCTCATTTTGGTACATATAGCTAGCCTAGCAAGATATCCCTGAACTCTAAAGTACCTTTAAACTTCTTGTTCTATTTTTTCAAAGCTCATAAGAGGTCTTGTCACTTTACTCATAAGGAACTCAGATTTAACATGCAGAAAGTCACACAAACCCCCATACACTAAAAGGTTTGAAACTAACAAATTGAACATTAACCATATCATTGTCTTCTTTTTACCCATTCCAGAGCTCCATTCCATTAAGGTGCATAAGAGGCAGTAACTTCACAGATAAAACCATGAACTTCACAAAACCTAGCAAGCATAGAGGTATACTCATCATCCCTATTTGATTTGAACATTTTTATTTTCCTTTTAAAAAAAATTTCAGCTTCAAGTTTATACCATAAATATTTTAAGCTTCATCTTTAAATATTATTAAATATACATTGGAAAATTTTTAAATATTTAATAAAAGTTATAAAAGAATATTTTACAACCATGAGAGAGAATATCATACATATCATGAACCGCTGTTTCACCTGGACCACTACAAAATGGGTGATACATATCGGTCCAATTATGAACTCGTACACAAACCACCCCAGCTTTGAGCAGTCCACTTCGATCTATTAAAAAAATTTAATTAATGTTCTTTAGGGCTCGATTCACGAGCCTTTTTCAGGCTTTCTTCCTTCAGTCATATGTTGCTCAGCATGCACCACCAATAGGTACACTTCTCTCCTCTTTCTCTTCACAGGGGCAGTTCACTCCGACCCATTAAAAAAAATAATTAATACTCCTTAAGGCTAGTGCTCACCTCCTTCAGTTGTCCACCTCAAACTGTGCACCGCCAACGAGCATACTTCCCTCCTCTTCCTCCTACCCCTCTCCCTCCACTGCCTCCTCTTCTTTCTACCCCTACCTTCCTTCTCCTTCTTCATCCTCCTTCCTCATCCTCTTCCTCCATCACCCCTTCCTATTCTCCTTCTTCCTCTTCGAGTCACCATTACATTTGTGTATAGGGGTTAGTACACAGGTGCCGATCGATCCGACCAAGGACCGATATGGGTCTGATACTTGAAACGACATTCCTTGATATGTGATATCATTATGAATAAGTTCAAGAAGTTATGTATGCCCCTCATCAGGCTCCCACCCTCTTCCCTCCCTATTCACCAGCAACCCCACCACTGTCTCCTCACTCCCCTTTACTCTCCCTTTTCTTCTCTTCTCTCCTCTCTCTGAGGCCAACACTCGTTGCTGCCACCCTCTTCCCTCCCTATTCAACTCCTCTCTTATCTTTCCTCTCTCAAAAGCCAACAACTATCACCACCACTGCCCTCCCTCTTCTCTCCTCTCTTTGCTGCCCTCCTTTGTCATCCCCCCTCTGCCTCTTCCACATATTCTCCCCTCTTTGTGACCTAAGGCTCTGATGAATTGATGATTACTCTAGTTATTGCAACTATGCCTCCACCTACTACTGAATCTCTCAACCTATATTGCCATCTAGCTTTGCAATTGCCATCTAAGGCACTAATTGTCTATCAGTACTATAACTAATTGAAATTCTACCTTAATAGGAGGCCAAATAATCTATACAACTATATCAGAAACATAAGTAGTTATAAAGTTCATGGGTCTCAACCCAGGCTCACAAGATATTTGTTGTGAACCAAAACATATTTAGCAAGTGTTCATTTCCAGATCCATAAAGAAAAAAAAAAAAAAGAAAAAAAAGAGGACCTGGCACCAATTACATGGCCAACTATAGCAAGTTTCCAGCTGATCTTTGTTATTCAGTCTAATATAAACTATGCAGAAAAGTTTCTTCAATCAGCAGGCATAAAACGTTCAATCTGAATACTTCCATCCGGACTATATCTACCACATCTGATAGCTCGTAGCCAAAGAACAAAGACAAGGCAAAGCAGTCAACCTAATGGAAAGACAGAAAGACAGATCCACATTTTTATCACAAGATTATGATGCATACCTCGTCTGGAACTCGAAGATACTTAATGGTATTCCCACGAATATAACACTCAGGCATCCTCCAAAAGCGATCACCATCCTACAACCAGAATGACATCCTATAAGAAACATGAATATGAGCCACACCATCAAAATTCCAAAACTGAAAACAAAGAACAAAATAGACGAAAATAAGAAAGAAAAAAGCTTTTACCTTTGAGGTACAAATAACCTCACGGAGGTGTATATTCATCCAGGTATCGCAGTTCACCAAGTGACCATTGTAAGTCTCCCCGTTCTTCAACTCCACCAGCTGCCCATCAAAACGCCACATCAAACACGAGCACTACCGACAAAGTAGCAAAAAACCTAAGACGAAAACGAGAGAAGCTAAAGGCATCCGATCCTCTTACCATAGGATGCCCTTGTGCTGTCTTGAGAAGTGATAGCGGAAGCTGAAGCGTAGTGGCAAGAAGTCAACATCAACATCTGTCGCAGAAGAATTCACCAAAGAGAAAAGAAAACTAGAGAAAAATTACCATCCTTGCGAGACACGACGATCAGATCAACAAAAGATCGGAAGAACAAGCGACCAAAAGGATGAGACGCGGCCGCGATTCCGGCGACCGTCGAGCGGAGCTGGATGCGATCGACGTTGTCCGTCGCGACGGAACCCAGAATGAGACGATGAAATAATTAGGCGCAAAACCCTAGTTATACCGACGATTCAAGCCGGACCGTCGCGCACCGGCCCGCGTGGGTCCGGTTTGGTCTATTTTGATTCGTGTCGGTGGATAATTTATATTCTCGCGCCAACCCAATAATAATAATAATAATAATAATAATAATAATAATATCATCAATATTTTTTCCCATTTTTTTATTATTTTATAAATATAATTAATATATATATATTAATTAGGATGCTTATATTATCATAATTTATTTATATTGAATGAGTCAGGAAATGAATAAGATATATACTTATGTGAATAGAATTTCTAATGAATTACAATTGAGCCCGATCCAAAACCAAAGAGAGACAAATGAATAGTCTGATTCGGTCTTGATCCGACCTACATCAGGAGAATTGATGCTGCCCAAAGCACTAAGGGCTACTGATCGTGGAACTTGAGATGCTTCCCTCAATGTCAAGGAGGGTTTTGATTTGATCATTTCGATACTAAAATTATTATTTTTTAAGGTGAGTAACGGGGTAGCTATTTGTCTTTGTCTTTTATAATCGATCTATTTTCAACGAACAAAAAATATTATTTATTTTGATTTTACTAACATGACATATTTGTCAATTGACTCTTTCTCATTTTCGAACATATGATCATCACGTGTCAAACTCTAAATGAAAAAAAAGAATAATATGATATTATAATAATTATTATAATTTAGCTTAACTCGTAAACATGTTGACCTTGATAAGAATGTGTGATCAAATCACATGTATATAGCCTAAAGCAGCCCCATAATCGATTTGAAAAAGATTAAAAATAAAAGCTTGTAACATACATCTATATCATCGTAAGAATATAAAAGATCCTAATGGGGTAGCATCACTAAAAGAATATCACTAAAAAAATTAGGAAAATATTTTTTTTTAGTAAGTTATTATTTAGTATCATCATCGTAAATTTTCCGGGCATCAACTTTTCTTCAAGGTCATCTATATGAATAAATCAAGGCTGCATTATTTGAAAATATCTCTAAATATTAATTTGTAATCTCAATTTTTATACTCATGTCAAATACAAAATCATCAATATAAAGAACAATGATGATTATACTTGAGCATGTTTTTGTTTTTGGTACAAAGTAGATTCACCTTACTTTTAATTTCACTGTACCATAGATGTGATCATTTCTTCAATCCATTTAAGTGTTTTTTTCAACTTATGTAGTATACTTTCATGACTTTCACATAAATATTTTCGTCTAGTTCTTCATTCAGAAAATATTAATTTTACGTCAAGTTGATATAATAATCATCATCTATGAACTGCTAAAATAATAAAAGTTATAATGTTACCAAGGTGTGTGACTAATACAATTGCCTCATCATATTAATTAAATAATATTGATAGTGGTTTCCTTTCCCTCTTTAATCTGTTGAAATTTATGGCATGATAAAGAAAATTATTTTTACCACTGCAGAGGAAATTGACCAACATGCTATGTTGCTTTATTGCCTAAAACTCTTATATGTAAGAACAAGTTCAACAGGAAGAGTGACAGAGACCAAGAGAGTATCATATTCTCGGCTTGGCACAATTTTTACACTTTTAAGTACTCTTAAATATTCTTGTCAGTGATATGAGTAGAACATAATAGCTATGTTCATAATCATATTTTTGTTAATTATACCTACATAAAGAGAAAGTGTTTGATTGCTACTCTCAAGTGTCAGAATAGCATAGCCCTCTGCCTTTGCCTATACCAACTCCTAATGCAGACACCAGGTAGTTGGTAAGTGTACTGAAGCTGCTTGTTATGATAACTACAGCTTATCTAATTGCTACTAGAGGTTATTTATTCCATCAGTAAGTTTAGGAGTTTCCAACTGCATGAGATTGAATGCTTTCTTAATGTTGATTGCTCTTAAATTATGTGTTATTCGGTCTTTTTCATGATTCAAATAAAGAAATTAAAATTTTAATCTGTTCTTGCACTTCATTGCTTTCCCTCCATTGAATGAAGGTCATGTGCAGTATCAGAAGGTTGGTGGATCAAAGTGGATGATTTAATTGTGGTGAAAGCTCAAGAAGCTCAAGAAAAAAAAGAAAACCATAAAAAAAAGATCAATGTAATTAAAAAATAACACCTATGAATTATGATAAACCTTGAAAGAAATATTTTTCCTTTTTGTGGTGGTGAAAGAAACAATGCAAAGTTGATGATAAAATATTATTTATTCTAATGACAAAAGAATGGACAAAACCTACATCACAGGAATCTTCCCTGTGTCCTACATCATACAATTAGAGTTTTCCTTCTTCTATCACTCTTTGGGAATCAGATGACATCTGGTGAAGGAATCTTAAACCTCCCCTTCATACAATTAGAGTCCAAAACTTGCAATTCCTTAGCCAGTAAGAATCAATTAAGAAGAAGAAAATATCTTATTTTCCATCCTCATTAATCGAAATTACTTCACATTCTCCAAATGTTGAAGGCTTTTCTTTTTCTTTTGCCAGAAAGGAGTTCATATCAATCTGAAACATGAATCTATCTCATCTCAACAAACAGACAACTGATATCAAAACAAGATCCAGAAAAGAGGAGAAAAGACTAATATTTCAAGAACCAAAACAACCAGAATGAGATGCAAGTCAATCTGCTAACATAGCAGTTAATGAACGAGAGCACAGTTCACTGAATCGACAGAGAAGCTGCAGTCGTTGTACTCAGTGGTGATCAGTAAGACTGCAATTGTTACAACACAAAACTTTTGAACCATGCCTCAAGCCAAGGCGTCTCCCCTGACCTATGCATCTGATGATGGTTAATGCTGACAATTTCTAGTTCTAGATGATTAATGTCAAACCTACTGGCAAGCATTTTTCTTCAACCATTGGGTTCCCCAGTTCAGGTTTTGCTCTTTATGTTTCATGGATACAACTAGGTTTGTGAGCTCCTTCATGCTGTAGTTCAGTATACAATGTTTGTCTTTGTTGTAATGTTGCTCCTGTTATTGAAAGCCAAACTCAAACAAGAATCAATTAAGTGCCTACCTACTTGAGAAGCTCAATGAGACTCTTAGTTAATATTTCATAAAGCAAATTACATCATACACGTATGGAGACTGTGGATAACACCAAAGACCTTAGCTCTAAATGCACAAAATATAGTTGCTATCTTGAGAAAATACTGCAATCAATTTGCTGGGTAATATGTAATCATTACATGGTCAGTTCACCCTCCATGTGCATATGAAGGAGAATGATGACAAAGGCCAAGTGAGTTCTTCAAGTTGTTTTTCTCTTTTAGTCTGACATTTCACAATTAAGCAAGCTCTACAGAGATCAATTAATACATAGATCTTTCACTGAAATATTATACTCAGCATAGAAGGGTCATAATGTATACTCCTGTTACTGTCATTTGGTAGCAAAAGAAACATTTTTAGGATCTCACATGTGAGAGAACAAACAAAGAGCTTTCATGTTAAATCTGGGTTTAACTAAAAAGAAACTTATACTTTATTCTTGGCGAAGAATTTGATTCTTATTCGTGAACATAAGCAATGAGTGCCGGATCACATAATCTTGCCTTTGTTATTTTCTGTGTTCATATTTTTATTATTGATTTTCTTATTGTTCTTTTGGTATTAACTATTAAGGCCTTCTTTCCCCATGTCTTGAACATTGAAGCTATTACAGGAGCCTGAAGGTAATGTCATGGCCCATTTTATCTAGTTTAGCAAGCACAATAACAATTCCTGAAGCAGTGGAATACTTGGCGAAGCTCAGTTCTTTTTCTCTACAGAGATCTAAATCTACTGAACTCCAAGTAGATCCCTCAATTAGCAGATGAAACCTAAGTGGATAAAACTATAACACAAGATAAAGAAAGGCTTATGAACTGAAGAGCAAGAAATGAGTTCTATTAGACACTGCTTATTTTGACACTTCATCAAACACCTGAGGGTCCTTAAACAAGCCATCATGCAACACCAGCCTACTGCACACGCAAACCATCAAACCTTGACTTAGATTCTGAGGTCAACAAAGGAACAATCACCTCATCTTTCTGCGCTGTGTTCGTTGCTACTTCATCTGTTCAGCTTCTAGTCCTCGTAGGTGCGGCACTCGTCGGTCTCAGGGTTGTCCTTGCAGTACTCCTCCAGGGGATCGCTGGTCTTGAGCTTGTCCCTGGCGTGGCTGGCCGCCGCGCTCAGCTCCTCAACCTCGTCCCACGCCGCGGCGCACTCCCCGCTCGCCGCGTCCTCCGCGCACGTCTCCTCCGCTTTCTTGATGCTCTCCACCACCTTCTCCGATATGTTCGGCGGCGTGGACGGCGAGCTTGCCACCAGCACCAGCCGGCGGGAGGACGCTCGGCGGCGGCTGGCCCATGGAAGGCGGAGCATCCCTTTAGACAGCTGTGGTTTTGGGAGCTCCGCCTTCGAGGAGACGACGCCTCGGGCGGAGGTGCTCACACCGGCGGGTGCCGTCGCCATGGCTAATCTCTCCGTGACTACACTAACAGTGATGGTGATAAGGGAGATTTCTTAATTGGTCTGAGAAGCCAGGGAGGACACACAATCCTTATCCTCTAACAGCCAATGGGATTGTACCACGTATGCCAAAAATTAGATATGTAATATGATCTCTTAATTTATCATCGCTTCATATTGATGCATTAGCCAGTCTCAAGGAGTTTACGGTTCGACTAGACCAATTAACCCAATCCTTAACCGGTCTAATTGGTCGGTGGCCTCTCCGCTCGCCGCCTCTGCGCTCTTTCTGTTCTCGCTTTCGTTAGCTTTCTTCTCGATCCCAAACGCCAACTCTAATTAGGGCTTCTCCACCTCGCCCTCCATTTACCGGAGTTCGACTCAAGCCCCAGTCATTCGATTCTACCTCTCCACGATCTCGCGACAGACATGTCGAAGAGGAAGTTTGGCTTCGAGGGGTTCGGCATCAACCGCCCCGCCACCTACAACTTCGAGCGCGCGTCGGCACCGCAGCGTCTCTACGTCCCCCCTTCGTCCCGTGTCGGTGGACACGACAACCACGAGGACGCTGACCTCGACAACATTGAGTACGACCAGTCTGACGCCCCCGACCAGTCGCCCCCTAACGGAGGCGATGGCGCCGGCGACGGAGACGGCGAGATCGACCCCCTCGACGCATTCATGGAGGGCATTCAGGAGGAGATCCGCGCGCCTCCGCCGGGCTCCGCGAAGCCCAAGGATAAGGGCGATAAGTACAACGAGGAGGACGATGATGATCCCGTCGAGAGCTTCTTGCGGTCGAAGAAGGACGCAGGATTGACTCTGGCATCGGAGGTTCTTCACGCTGGGTATGAGTCGGACGAGGAGGTGTATGCGGCAGCGAAGGCGGTGGATGCAGGGATGATTGAGTATGACTCGGATGACAATCCCATTGTCGTGGATAAGAGGAAGATTGAGCCGATTCCGGCACTGGACCATAGCAATATAGACTATGAGCCTTTTAACAAGGACTTTTACGAGGAGAAACCGTCAATATCAGGTAAAGTTTGTAGCTTTTCTGCTGTTCTTGATGACCGAGTTAAGGTCAATTATGGTAGTATCACTTTTCGGGGTGAATTGTAATGTTATTTTCTGTTGTGCTAATGGATGCCTATGGCTGCTTGTTATTAGAGTTTTTACTATACTATAAGATTTAGGTTGAAACATGAGGCTTTATGGGTGTTTGAAACTTAACATGATTCATGGAATGAGATATACTAACCAAACTGTCTGCTAAGGATAGACTTTTGATACTGAAACAATATGAAACTTGATTTTGATGTTCTGGAGAATGTACTTAAGATCCTCAGCTTTTATCAAACTGTCTGAGATGCTGAGATATGTTGAAAATAACATTATGATGAGAAGTAATACTAGTAGTTTGGTCTCTGCCGCTCATTCTTTTAAATAATATTAAAATGTTTTCTTTTTTTTCTATTTAAAGTACATGACTCTTCCTTGTTTCACTAAGTATTTCTTTCACATGAGGTTAGTTGTCAGTTAAATCCACCTCTCTTGAGCAGCGTCACTTCATATGGTTATAAATTTTATGATTGTCTGCTGTAATATGATTATTCCATCATTAATCCTCATAAGGTGTAGATTTAAAGTCTTAAACACTTTAGCATTTTTGTTGCTTTTAGTTAAATCATCGTGTATTGGTCTTGTTTCAAAGACTTGTCTGCAGCAGTTTCCAAAGCTAAGAAGGAGGTCTTATCAGCTATGTAATTGTTAACTTAGTATTGTCTTTCAAGGCACTATGTAAGAGCTAGTGTATAGTAAAGATACTCTAAATCATGTATTTAATATCTTTTTTTTTATAGGAATGAGTGATCAAGATGTCACCGAATATCGGAAAAGTTTAGCTATACGTGTCTCAGGTTTTGATGTGCCGAAGCCAATCAAACTCTTCGAAGATTGTGGGTTTCCTACTGCATTAATGGGTGCGATAACAAAGCAGGGCTATGAGAAGCCAACAACAATACAATGTCAGGCTCTGCCCATTGTACTTTCTGGTATAGACATTATTGGCATTGCAAAAACAGGTTCTGGTAAAACTGCTGCTTTTGTTCTTCCTATGATTGTCCATATTCTGGATCAGCCTGAACTTGACAAAGGCGAGGGTCCTATAGGCGTAATATGTGCTCCTACAAGGGAGTTAGCACATCAAATATTTCTAGAAACTAAGAAGTTTGCCAAACCTTACGGAATATGTGTTGCTGCTGTGTATGGTGGAGTGTCCAAACTTGATCAGTTCAAAGAACTTAAGGCAGGTTGTGAAATAGTTGTTGCCACCCCGGGGAGACTGATAGACTTGCTGAAGATGAAGGCTGTTACAATGGTTAGGGCAACTTATCTTGTACTAGATGAAGCTGATCGGATGTTTGATCTTGGCTTTGAGCCACAGATACGATCTATTGTTGGTCAAATTAGACCAGATCGACAGACTTTACTTTTCTCGGCGACTATGCCGTACAAAGTTGAACGTTTAGCAAGAGAAATTCTCTCCGATCCTTCAAGGGTTACAGTTGGTGAGGTGGGAATGGCCAATGAGGACATTACTCAAGTTGTTAATGTGATTCCTTCTGATGCTGAGAAGATGCCTTGGCTTCTTGAGAGGCTACCTGGAATGGTTGATGATGGGGATGTTCTTGTATTTGCCTCGAAGAAGACTACAGTGGATGAGATTGAAGGTCAGTTGATTCAGAAAGGATTTAAAGTTGCAGCACTTCATGGGGATAAGGACCAGGCCTCCCGCATGGACATTTTACAAAAGTTCAAATCAGGCATTTATCATGTCCTTGTTGCAACTGACGTGGCTGCCCGTGGACTTGACATAAAGTCAATTAAATCGGTTGTTAACTTTGATATTGCTAGAGATATGGATATGCATGTCCATCGGATTGGTAGAACAGGCCGTGCTGGGGATAAAGATGGGACCGCATACACACTTATCACACAAAAGGAAGGACGTTTTGCAGGTGAATTAGTCAACAGCTTGATTGCTGCTGGTCAAGATGTCCCTACAGAGTTGATGGATCTTGCTATGAAGGTATGCCTTTAAAAATTTTGATTTATCGTTTATGGACTTCGATTAATTAACATAGGAGCATGTACTGGATCCTCAAATTTGCACATGTTCTGTAAAATTCTGCATCTTGGCATGCTGGGTCAGGTCGAAGGACTGTCCTAACTCATCGTAACTCTGGATGCACCCTGTCCTAGTCCAAACAATCAAACCTGAAGTTGTGCTTTTGTTCAAAACTAACTCGACCAGGTCATCACAAACTAAATTCAAGTAGATTTTTTATTTAAACAATGAAACCTGATGCCGGCTTTTTTTGTTCCCCAGCTAAACCCAAGCCAACATTAATTCTATAAAATATAATTGCATGCTGACACAAAATACAGTTTGTAGTCGGTGGGTGTGCACTTAGAACACTGTTGAGTATTTATTCTGCATGTCATTTGTTTTATAACGCATCAACTAATCAGCTAAAAACTCAAATTCTGAACCTAAACAGATGTGAATTTTCTTCCATCCATCTTGTTTCTTGAAGGTGTTGCTGTTTGATTTTCCTATCTGATTCTTTTTAGAAATATTAACCTAGCTGTATCCTTTGATTCATTTTTTCTTTTGAAGGCATGTAACCTTTTGTTCTCGAGAACAAGTATATGCGTGTAAGGTGTTACGTCAAGTTAGATCTTTTTTTTTTTTTTTGCAAAATATGTTCATTGAGGTTTCAATTGAATTCAGGATGGGAGGTTCAGGGCCAAACGTGATGCAAGAAAAGGATCTGGTATGTGTATATAGATTACTGCATGTGATTCCAAGGAGTAGAAAGTCCATATTTTTATTGTTTCCATGCTTGTTACTTTTACATGATTTCTAGTATATTAAACATTTTTTTGGCATAACTTTCAGTAATTTTAAGTAACCTTTTCTCAGGTGGAAAGAGAGGGGCAGGCAGAGGAAAAGGTGGCAGCGGAAGTGGGCGAGGTGTGCGTGGTGTTGATTATGGACTTGGCATTGGTTACAATCCTGAGTCAGCAAATGCAGCACCATCTCATTCTGTTCAGAGTCGGTCAGCTGCTGTCAATTCATTGAAAACCGGAATGATGGCACAATTCAAAAGCAATTTTGTTGCTGCCTCTTCTAATTCTAAGGTTCCTATATCCTCTAGCACAAAACCAGCTTTACGGGGCTTTGTTTCTGGCGGTTCAATTGGTGGAGAGGCATTTAAAGCACAGTCAGTTGCCGTTCCTGCCTTTGGCGATGAAGGAAGCAGAATAGTGAATGGGAATCAGAAAGGCTCTGAAAGGTTAGCCTCCAGAAATTGATTTAATTTATTTTTAAGGATGCATTTACACATCTACCAAACTGCAAAATCATGATAATCTTGACTTTAATTGTTTTACTTTTGGTGCACTATGATGATTCGAGGAGTTGATATTTCCAGTTTCGTGATATTGTTCCTCCACTTCCTGCTTCACAATTAAAAACCTTCTAGGAAATTTCACCCAGTAGAATTTAGAGCGGCTGAAAGTTGGTAAATGAAATTTGAAATGTCGGCCTTTTAAGATTTATACCATGGTTAAGGGTTCCGATTATGCACTTCAGAAAATAACTTTTTTGCTCCTGTGTATTATATATCGATTCTTTTTGATCGGTTGTTTTTCTTGATTGCAGTTCTCGAGATAGACCCAGAGAAAGAAAGCGGCCTTCCGGGTGGGATAATTGAGCTTTTGTTTAAAATTTTCCAATGTAACGGTAAACATCGTGCTGTAAATTGTTAATCTGGTCATGCGATGGCATGATTAATTGATACCTAATGCGTTTAAATGTACTTGCTTCTGCAATTATCAAGATTAATTTTTCAGCCATATACTGCATTTCTTTCTGCATGTGCTGGTAATGTGCAGACCCAATACTACATCAGTTGAAACATTATCCTGACATTTGAAAGTGCCTGCTCTGTGATTGCATTCCGTGCTTTATGGGTGGTACAAAATTCTCTGGCTCGTTCCTACAAATCTTTGAAAGCATTAGTGATATTGGAGTTTCCTCATATAGAATCAGACGTATCGTCGTTGTTGCATGTTTTGAACCGTGGCATATTAATACTACAAGAGTATAAAAGTAGCAATTAACTTTTGACGGGGTCTTTTTTTTTGTTTTAATAAGATTCGACCAAGTGAAAATTGTGAATGACACGATTACCATTATGTGTGAGGGTTAATTGCAGTTCATGTACTTAGATTGTGGTTTTTGTGTTTAAAAAAATTATATTGAGATTTTTATAATTTTAAAAGTGAAATAAATAATCTTATTTATCTTATAACGTCGTCAGTTATATTGATGAAAAATACAGCATGTTTTTTTTCGTCAATTATTTTTTTTCATAGATAAAAAGATAAAATTATTTTTTTTATTTTTTACGGTGAGCAACTTGGTGAGTGTGTTGTCGGTCACGAAGAGAAGTTGGATAGGGTTGGAGACCGCATAGTCAAAGATAACCTCCATGGAGGTGTCGGTGAGATCGAGAAGGCGAAGGCTCTCATAAAGAGGGGGAGGCCTAGTTGCCTTGCCTCTTGGTTCGCGTCTTGTTACGTCATCGGGATGCTTAGGGTCAGTGCAGCCCCCTCCTCGTAGCGAGGCAACTCAGCATCTACCATGGCATCCCATTCTCGATCCTCGCCCATGCCACCTCACCCACATCGTCCTTGTTCTCACACTCGTTGCCTACGGTTGGTTTCGACAGCGAGACTTGGATCGATGACCAAGGCATCCTCCTTCTCTCGACTTCCCTCC
Source organism: Musa acuminata AAA Group (assembly GCF_036884655.1). NCBI lineage: Eukaryota > Viridiplantae > Streptophyta > Magnoliopsida > Zingiberales > Musaceae > Musa > Musa acuminata. The sequence continues at coordinate 2,344,149 of NC_088338.1, read as the reverse complement.
AATTGACCCCTTACGTGATGTCGCTCCCATAGCTCACCATCTCGCAATTGAAGCTCGCCACCTTCATCCTCTTCTAGGTGGCCCAGCTCATGCTATTGTGGAAGTGGATGCATAGCATCAAATCACTATAGAAGCTCTCCCCCTTTCGTCAACAAGCGCTGGGCCTCGTCCTTTCTACTTGGCTGTCAAATCGGTGTGTTGGGTTGCCGACTGCAAGGAGGATAACCTTGGTGGCAACGACGATGACAACCATGCCTTAAGCATCCCAGCAATGGTCGCTCTCGCTACACCAGGAATCAAGCAAGACGACAATCACTCCTTAAGCATCTCGACTATGATCTCTCTCGCTATGCCAAGAGCCAAGCGGGACAACAACGATGCCCTGAGCATCTCGACGGTCTCCCCGTCTTCATGAGAGTCTCATCGTCACCTTTTCTTCGATCGAGTGGTCTTCAACCATAGTAACTCTTCCCAATATAAATTTTTAAGTACATGAACCACAATACTAATAAGATCCGGGTATAATAGGTAAAAGGTAATTAACCCAAATAGTTAATAAGATCGATAAATATTAGCTATGGTGATTATACAATTAAGATATATAATTTCATTATAATAGATGGGTCATTACAGTTTCCACTGCGTTATCACGGTTTCATCTGCTTTCCAATGTTCATACCCTGCAATGTCATGAGCTTTATCGACAGGATCATTCAGGTTGCATTCATGGTGCGTAGAGTTCCCAAGCCACCGTAATGTCTATCCTCCAGTTAACACGACTCGTCGGCTTCTTCCAAATCTCGTCATTCCACTCCTCCACCTTGGAAACGACATGGATGGGCTCCCTATAAGTACCCCCCGAATCTTTCATGTTGTCATCGATCAAAAGTTGTCTTCTTCTTCTTCTTCTTCTTCTTCTTCTTCTTCTCCAAGGCTATCGTATCATGACCTCCACAGTGCGAGCTCACATTGCTGGTTCCTATGTGACGGTCACCGTCACATGCGTGGCTTCCACTGTGCTAGCTCAATTACCTACTCTGAGGTCTGCCAGCGGCTACTCTAAGCTTGTCGTAGGCTTTGACGTCGAGTGGCTCTCTTCCGACCGTAATGGCAAGGCCGCACTGCTCCAGCTCTGCAGTGGCACTCAGTGTCTCATCGTTCAGCTGCATCACTTGGACTACGTTCCAGTATCGTTGGCGGGCTTCCTTGCAGACCCAACAGTGGATTTCGTTGGAGTTGGCATCACCTCAGATGCTCAGAAGCTTAGGGAGGACTACGGCTGGGGAGTTCATAACGTGGTGGAGCTTGCTCCTCTTGCTGCAAAGAAGTATGGTCCGAATGCCGGACAAAGTCTGGTGGATCTCTCTCGTTCTGTTGTGGAGATATCTATCGATAAGCCTGCAAGTGTGACTTGCAGTGACTGGACTGCAAAGCATCTGAGCCATGATCAGATTGTTTATGCTGCTACTGATGCTTATGTTTCCTATCTCATTGGTGAGAAGCTGTTGGCCAACTAGCTGTGGTTGTGGCTAACTTCTGTCCGATGTTTTGTCTGCTTTCCTACTGAATCGTTCTACTGGAATAAATGCATCATAAATCTACCTCTCTCTCTCTCTCTCTCTCTCTCTCTCTCTTAGTTTATAATATCTCCCTATCCCAAGTTTTTGTTGGTGACTGTTATTGGATGATCAGTAAGCTGATGCTTGTGGATCAGTAGACCACATGCACATATAAGATGCAAAAAGTTTTAATTGAATATAATTCCAATTAATCTAATACTAATGATTTCCTGAGGCTAAGCCTTGGCAGAGAGAGAATGACCAAGTTGAATAATTACAAAAACATATTAAAAATTGTGTTTCTCAACATTAAATCATCAAAATTTCTCATTGTTTTTTGGGCCAAACTAACACCAAATTAGATTCCAATTACCTAATTGGCACCATTACATTCTTCCAAGTAACCATTCATGGAAGCTATTATAACTGGATATGGATACATGACATGTATCCCCACACACAACAAATATGTTGATATAACAAAACATGAAAGGAACATGACATTTTATTGCATGGATATAACAAATATGTTGATATAACAGATATACCATCCCTTGCATACTCATCTTGAAGATATAATTTGGTCCCCTTTTGTCTTAAACATGCATGGTAATAAGCTCTCCATTAATCAAGCATGTTACTTTCAGAAAGCATAAACAAATGCATATCTAATTAATTCCAAGTGGCACTAGTTTAAAGGGAAAAGATGAACTCAAAGAAAACTGATGTCCATGTTGAGCTCACTGCAAAGTAGCAAAAATGCAATTGCAGCCTTGTATCTTCAGCATCTGATGAATTGGCTCCTCGATCAAAGTGCATAACCTGCCAAATACATTTTACTACAACAAATGGCAATCCCTGAAGGTTCAAGATATGATCCTATGATACAACATAAATCTCAAAAGCAGATGCATGAAATTTTCCTCTTTTTTTACAATTTTTATATTTTCCTATTCATTTAATATTGAAAATTAATGAATGATGACAAAAATCATAACAGAAAAATCATGCTCTGACTTGTTATCTTACCATTCCTTCATAATCTTTCAATAACATAAAATTGTCAAGTAGGTATCATGTCTACTAGTCCACCATCCATTCTTTCAGCCTTCTCTCCACGCTCACCTGACGATTAGAGACCAAATAGGAGAGAATATTAACTTTATGTATTAGTAATTTAGATTGAATGGGATAAGCATTTTATGACATTTTTGATAATGAGAAGTTAAATAATCAGTCAGAAAACATAAAAATACGCATGAAGAAGAGGTAAGATAAGCTATGAGCATCCCTTGGGTGATTTTTTTCCTTTACAAAGGCCAAATTTGAGCTGCATTAACTCGAAAATAAATGAGTAGCACGTAAAAAAAGTAGAGCAATGCTTTTTGCATGTCCTACCAGTACGAATCCTTATTATGTCCGCAACAGGTACCACTGAAAAAGATGAAATCTCATCAGAAGTTTTTACTGGAGAAAAAATTCAAATTGTAACTATTGAAAACCAATCTTATAAATAATGACACTGACAATGAGATTAAATTTCACAGATTAAAGAAATCAAAGTTCAAACAGATGCAATGCACAATGTTCAGATTTCATCCTGAAGTTATCAACTTTAAGTTATCTTTAATTTGCTGAGAAGGTCTATGCAAATTCGGCAAGTTAAATTTCATGGTGATACAACAAATTCCAGTATAATTATGTGTCATAACAAGTCGCTGAAAAATCATTTCTGTTACATAATGACATACTAAAATTTATTATGAATGGTCACTTTTGAAGTTACAAGTCACAACATCTAGCTAAGAACCCTTCCCATATGAATTTTCTGAAAATTTTAAGTTAAATCTAAATCAGCATTAAATAAATCTCCAATTAAATCACCAAAGAATAATAGAAAAATGTTGGTTTCTTTTAAAACTTATAAATTCCGGGTTCCAAGTTTCATGTCCTTTAAAAGTTATGTCAATACTTACCTGTTTGCAGTAATGAATAGATATGATGTGTCAAATAGACAATCATAGTATACATGCCTTAACAACAATGCAAACTGAACAATCTAAGAACAGATCCAGCTTGAAATTTAAAATCATTTTCTTATGAGTTAGAAGAAAACAATTATGAAAGGAACTCAGCACAAAGAAGGTCTATTCACACAGTATATGGACTAGAATTGAAACATGAGCATTATTAAGACCAAGTTAAGGAAAAAACAACTTTTGGCATCCAGAATACATGAGGCAACTCAATTTCAATAAAGTAAGTTTTTTGTATAAGCAAGAAGATTTGCAAGGCAGTTGAAGTAACAGAAGTTAAGGAAACTCAATTTCACTTCCCATGTTTCAAGAAGATTACATAAAGTTCTTTTACATGAGGCAACTCAATTTCAATAAAGCAAGTTTTCTGTACAAGCAAGTAGACAATTTGCTACTTCAACTTTATGTTAAGTAGTTGAAGTAGCAAATTGTCTATAGCAAAAATAAATGAAGTAGACAGATCTAAATGGTGCTAGTTCATGAAGATTATTTAAAACTTCCGATAAAAACTACATAACTACATTCTCCACTGATTCCATATCTGAAGCATCTATAGTGCTCACTGAAAAAGAATCCTAACAACCAAGTACTTCATCTATCCCTGGGGGCTGAGATAACTAAGGAACTACTAGCAGATGATGAGAATTATCCAGGTAGTTTTGCAAAAAAGAACTGCTGCACAACATGACTCGGTGAACAACTTAACATGAGTCACCACAAATCCGGAAGCATACCACTCCTGATCCCACCCTGGATGTGTGATGTGCCAGCCAGTCACAAATCAATTCACAACATGAAATTAGCACACTTAACCATAGTGGACCCTAATTTCCCTCATATATAATAACTCAAAGGATTGTATATCATATATAAGATAAAGAAACCCACGATTATCAGAATTAAACTACAACAGAGAAATTAATCTTACAGAAAATCTTGCCATCACCAATTTCTCCTGTTCTTGTTTCTTCAATTATTTTCTCAAGTACAGCTTCAACCTATGCCATCACCATATTATAAAGAGCAATAGTAATTAATTGGAATAAATAACATCATTAAATACGAAATATAGAAGAGGTCGCATGATAAAAAAAATATCTAAATGATTTTAAACATCTCTCCATTAGAGAACAAGAATAATTTTAAATCTTCTACCAACTACTATGCAGTTATGGTTTGACACAGGCAGGTTCAACCGAATTTATGTTCCAAACATCACCAAGTTCTGAAATCACATTATTATCATGTAGTTCAACTAAATCTCTATGGCATCAACCACAAAAATTGAAAACTCATTATTCTCATGTTAACCCAAGTGTTCAAGGCATTTCAGCCAATAAAAGCATGTCATTTTCATTGTAAAGATACATGCATAATAGTTCCATAGTTGTTGTTTTTCTCATCCTTTTTATATGTACTGCATAAATTGCAGTCAGAAAGTGATCATATCTACTCATGGCTACAGATTATAAGATGTAGCACCCTAGATATGGAAAATTATCATAAGTGTCATCATATTTCATCTTGATCTCATAATCAACAACAAAAAAGGATACATGTCTAACCTACTTATCTACCTGATCTTTGCACACCACTATCTCCATTTTAACTTTAGCTATGAAGCTGTTTTCTGAAAACTCAGAACCTGAAAATTCAGAGCAACAAATTTATTACCAGGAACAGGCACATGCTTAAATATTAAGCTTTCCCAGTAAGTACAATAGCATATATAAGCAAAGTTTTTAGAAAGAATTCAATTCTTGCTTCATGTTAAATAATCCATAACCAAATCAACAGAAGATTCAAGAATTACATATATTACACACAATAGATAGCTCTTTCTAAAGCTCGATAATAAAACAAGCAGACAACAAACAGCAGCTCTTACAGGACTACCGATCTTTACACTAAACAACATTGAACTTTAGGAAATCATATTAAATAACTTTGTTGCATTCCAATTCACCTTCTTTTTTCATAAATCCTCATGATGTTCATTAAGAACATGAATGAGGTTTTTTAATCTTTATCACATACTGATATGCTACATGTTGTTCTATATCTAGGCTGCTTGCAAGATTGTGAAGTATAATAAATATTAGATTAAAGGAAGGGACAGGATAGAATGTGAAACCCCTGTTTGCCTCAATATAAAAGAATTAAAAATCCTACAGCTTATACTTGATGATTATAATTTATCAATAATATGTCAATATTTCATTTAATGCTGCTGAAATTCATGAGGTAGAAGCTCAATCTTGTCATGAATGGAACCAACCATATGCTTCTAAGACTGTGCCTGTTTGCAAGGCCACAAAATTTATTTGGGTTTCTTTTCCAGTTGTGAGCGAAGAATATCAGTTGCAGCAGTTGGTGTTAGCTTCACAGTTTTGATCCAATTTCAGAATTTTAATTAAAAAATTAGAAAAAAAGGATATACAAGACAACAACAGGAAAACCGAAAGTCCCAACTATTTAGAATTGGCCATATGAATCTCTTGACACCATTGAGATTTATAAAAAATCATATGTTTAGTTAAGTTTAGAGTACTTAAATATTTATTTATAGTTTCTATTACGATGTTTTTTTGTCTTCCTCTACTTCTCCTCGTATCACTAACATTAATCATTGCGCCTATTCTGACTATCACATCTGGATGTCTCCTAAGCATATGCTCATACCATCTTAAATACCACCACATTTGGATGTCTCCTAAGCACAAGCTCATATCATCTTAAATGATTTTCTCTTATCTTATCCTCCATCAAAACGATACTTAGTTGTTCACGAATTAAAAAAATAAAATTTATCTTTCCTAGTAACTCTATATATCCAACTCAAAATTCTCATCTTGACAACACATACTTTTTGTATATATTGTTTCTTAACTGCTTAACACTTAGATCCATAAAACATTGTTGGTCTCACAACTAGCTTATAATTTTTTTTTAAATTTCGAAGGTATCTGATAATCATACAAGACTCTTGATATCCCTCATTATTTTAATCATCGTATTTTTACTTTATGAATAGTATCTTCATCGATCTCTCCATCTTGTTAAAAAAAAATATACAAGACAATAAGAGAGAAAAAAGAAGTATTGTCTTATAACAATAAGAGAAAAAAAAGGATATACAAGACAATAAGAGAAAAAAAGTATATGCATCATATTAGAAAAGAAGTATTGTCTTATAACCTAATAGCTTAAACTTCTAGGAAATACTACCATCAAATTTCCATGTGGATCCCATCTATTTGGCGCAAACCCAAATACAGGATCAATTAAAATGGACCTCCAGCATAGATTGAGGCCACTGAGATGCTACCGAACAAAACGGAGAGAACAACAGATGGATAATGAAACCACACAGCCTATGCATAAATTATGAGTTAGAAGGAAATGGAGAATATGTAAGCAAGGAAAGGCTATTCAATTCATCCATTTCTATCTTCATTCCTCTTCTAATGATGAATCTAACTTATCAGTCTTTTGCCTGTTTTTAATGTGCCTCTGTTGTTCACTCCAATAACCACATTCTTGCTTGTTGGAATGCCAATCAGCCTACCAAACCATCACTATAGCTTCTTTAATTGCTTGCCAAGTGAACAGCTATCATTGTGGAGCTATCAAATAATCCAGCAAAGAGGAAGAAACTCCAGCAATGAGTCTTCACTCTATTTGCCTGAGGCTCAGATTAGAAAACTATGGATGATACCAAGGCTAAGAGCCTAAGACTAAGGCTAACTTCTACTTTTATGCTATTGTTATAACAGAAAAGAAACTATGTAAAATTCCACAAAATGTGATACAAAGATAAGAGTCGCATTCTTATGGACATGCAGGATCCCTATTGGTAAAGGCCGTAAAGCCAGGAGGCCTTTTAATAAATTGACACTATAATTTCCTAAAATATTTCCTGTGCTGAGGTATCCTGACATATCTCACCTTATCGTGTAAGAAAGTGTTCCACCATGTTTGATGAACTATCTATGATGTTGCTATGTGTTCCACCACTATGTTGTTGGGCATTCCATAATATTACCATTTGTCCATCCACTAAATTTGGTCTTAACTCCATCAGGTAACTATTGATTAAACTAAGTTAACTAATGGACTTGGTTTAACTCAAATATGCTAACTAAGCAGGCTCTTTGACTCATTTTGTCAGCAAGAAAGCAGATCATTTTCAGGGTGACAACAATTGTTCTTTTGCAATAGTAGTTTAAAAAGAACCATAAAGACTAATTCCAGATGTTGCATAACAAGAATAACATACAAGAATTTCTTTTCAGCCAATGATAGATACACATCCAAGTACTTTAGTAGGAGATTTTATTACTTGAAATTTCTGGTAGACTAGGAGTTAGACATCAACAAGATCCAGATTTCGTACATCTTTAAGTACCAATCAATCAGTTGGTGAAACAGAAGTATGATATTAAGATAGTATAACAGAATACATCCAAAAGCAGAGATCCAGACCAGTCAGGAATCTATTTGACTGGACAAAGAAATACAAGCAGTAAGCAGAGTTGAAATAAAAGAAATTTTAGTCTTGCACATATTAGCAATATGTCTGGTGAGCAACTACCCTTCGACTGCATAGTCAAAGCAAATGACCAAAACAAGAATACTAGAATGCACATATTCGATCAAAACAACCGAAACCAACAAGCTGAATTGACAGAATGACTGTCATGTCAAACCAACGATAAACCAGACCGCAGCACTGAACAGGAACATACCACCATGCCTCTCTGTTGAGCCACCTTGTGCCCCAAAACCTCGAACGTCAGAAACTGTAACTCCCCGAATTCCCATTTGCAGCAAACCCTAGGTCATGACAAAATTAAGTCCTAGCTCTCTGAAACCAATCAAAACCATACAAGAGTTCCTCTTTTATCTTACCGATGAAACATGAGGAACTCTCCATGACCTGAACTCCCGTTTGACCACACAAAGAACAATTTTTTTAAAGCGAGTCCATGAAACACAGTTCCACGCCTGATCGAGAACAGAAAGCTCAAAACCTTACCTCATAATCGCTTCTATCTTGTAAAATTTAGCGTCCGGAGTATATTCTGCTTCAAACGCAGTCAAGAATCAGATGGGACAAAGAAGAATTCATCGTAACCAGCAAATCTCGTCATGGTCGCAAGCGACAACACATCTTTGCGATGTACCTGGAGAGGAATGGGCTATAATCACCGGGCGGACCGAGCGAATCGTCGCGCCTCCGAGCCTTCCGTTGATCGGAGAAGCTCTCGAAGATGAAATGGGATACTTGGGGTTGGGAACCAGGACGGAGAAGCCGACCTGAAAAGGTCTTAAGGGGTCGAAAGCCCTCAATTTTGCCGGAGAAGTGAGCGCCGTCGCCATCATCTCCTCACTCGACCGGAGGTGAAAACCTGAGACCTCGTTACAACTGCGCGCAAAACTATACCCATATATATATATATAGCTTAATGATATGAAGGCGATGTTAATAGTCTTCGTAAATATCACATATACTCCCATGTGATTTCTTTTTCGGATCCTTGTCGGATTTCACGTGTCGATCCGATTTCCTTTAAGCTGGCGAAGAAGACATTACAAGGATTACACGTGTACACTCGTTTATCGGATCCAGTTTAATCAAGTATAAGAGTTCGATAAGCTACTAATCGGCCGGCTGAACCCTGTTGTATGGATCCGCGACCGGAGAAATGGGTCGGATCGAAGTGTGAAACGGGTATCCGTTTTGATCGTCATCCCACGTTTTGATGTAGTTTGGTCGTTGTGGGTAACGGAGAAGAGAGCGCAAAGAAATGGAGAAGAGAGTCCCCAAAGACGGGTTCGTCTACAGAGTGAGCACCTCGGGAGAATTGGAGGAGCTGCAGAGGACGGGCGCCACTCTGGGCGGAAGTCTCGACCGAAGAACTGGATGTATTCACCTCAGTGACCTTGATCAGGTAGGTACAGCGGGACCCGAAAATTCGCAGAAAGTGAAACAAAGAGATCTGATCGTCTCGTTTTCTTTTCGCTGTTAATCTTTTTGATGTATGAAATTGCTTAAAGTTTCAATCTTGGGCAGGTGAGGATGGTTCTGAACAACTTTTTCCGCGGTAGGGAGGACCTTTACTTACTCCAAATCGACGCGGCCAAGGTAAGTTAGGGCACAAGACTCGAACTCTTTTTGTGATAAGATAATGGTCACCTTAATCGTTCGCCTAATCCCTGGATGCTTGTGTCATATGATGGATTAATACCGATTATTTGGTGAAGAGCTTGTCAAAACCTACAGTACCTTCTGATGAAAACGTTTCTGTTGTCTGGGCATATATGCGTTATGTGTTATATGGCCTTCCCATCGATTACTTTGTTGGAATATTGGGTATATGGATCATCTATGATGTTTGAAATAAATGTTGGTCTTTAGAACTTGTAATTTCTGGCTGACTTGTTGGTCATTGACATATAGATTTAGTCGAACACGAGCACTTTCGATGACAATCGAATTTGTCCTTGTCTTTGATCAATTTTGGCAAATAGTTTATTTTGTTGAATATAGACATGGGTGGTTGAGATCCTAGCTCTTTTAGAAAGATTAGATGCAGCACATCTGTTCTATTCTTAAGACAAATGGTTCATCTACAAGTATTATGTATACATTTGTTCATTGTTCACTTTAACTAATTTTTCTGCCATGAATGCTGAAGCCATGCAATGGAATTTTGCCATAATTGAAAAGGTTGTACTGTTTCCTACACCATGGTTATGAAGTTGTGTTTGGAGACTTGCCACATGGTATGCTAAAGTAAACATGTAGCAAGGCTGCATTTGGAAGTGTACAGAAACTCAATGCACTCGTCATTTGAGGAAGAGTTTGTACAACAGCAACAACTACTACGTTTAATCGCCAACTTTTAGCTCTGTTATAAAAACACACTTCTATGTCCTATGTTAAATCGAAGTATCTAAGATGACATGGATGCCAGTGCTTGTGTTTTAGATCCTCAGGTCTGATCATCATAATAAGAACTTTTGGCTCATGGGCAGCTTTTAGTTTCCACTGCACCTTCAAGCATCTAATCTATGTGATCACAAGCATAAGAAACTTAATTTAGATACCTGAACTAGTGATCCGATATAAATTTGTGTCATATTGGATGTGTTCCCTGTAAAAAAATTCTATTGGATACCTTGATCTTGTCTTCTTCCATGTGCAGTTTGTTTACTTGATATCCATTAACCAATCTTTAGTTTCTAGGTTGAATATAATTCACTTTTAGTTTTTCGATTTCTGCCATATGAGTGCCATATATACAAAACATGAAGCCAGCAAGCTTCCTGCAAATGAGCTGAAAGCAAACAGCAATCAAACACCCTCCCTTGCATGCAAGACTGACAAAAGAACTGGACAAGCCAAACAAAAGAGAACATCCTTCTAAACTGACATGACACAATAAATCAGAATTGTAAGTGGCTTTGAGATAAATCTGTTGTTTTCAATGTCTACAGTATTTCTTTTTTCATCAGAAATACAAATTCCACTGGAATCATATTCTCCAGCAACAGCCAATACCAACTAATCCCATCCCTTCTCGAAACATTCTCAAGTTATTCTTTCTCCAGATCTCCCAAACATTTGATGGTACTTCAGATTACCTTTTATCAAAATCTGCCTTGAAGTTCTGATTCACAGCCTAGAAAGAAATGATTACTTGTCTCAGGCAAATTACCACATAGGATACTTTTGATAAAAGAATATCCACATGTTTGTAATTTTCTTGGAGGACTTATTCCACTGCACTCTGCTTCATTGCATTGGGCAGATCTCCTGTACTGTATTGCTCTTTCTTTTTCATCTAGCTTTTGGGAACTAAATTTAAGATAGTTAACTACTACACGGTCTTGTAGATAATTTAATTTTACACTGTCATATGTGTACTCACAATCTCTAACATTGCAATCTGGAGGTCAGCTTGATCAAGTGATTCCTAAGATTACATTTGTTGATGCTAAAACCAAATTTTGAAACACTGTACCATGCAAATGCCACAAACCTATCTTGTTTTTATTATTATTATTTAATTCTTTTTTAAATAGCATTTCACAATGTCTCTTATGATGTTTTAACATCTTCTATCTTCTATAATATGCAACAAAAAATTGGTAAATCATAATGTCATAACTATTTTGTGTTGAGTACATGGATATTTACCTGCCATTTTATACTGCCCTATAAGATAAAATCATCACACAACTTGAATTGTAGCTTCAACAAGCTCACAGGTTTTATTTTACTATTAAAGCTTGGTGAGGAGTTAATATATGAAGCTGCTGAGGACACCTACTTTCCACATTTCTATGGCCCAGATCGGAGCTTTAGGCCGCTTTCTTTAGATGTTGTCTCCAAGGCGGAGAAGCTGGAACTGAAAAATGCTGAATTCACTTGCAGTCTTCTGGACCAGGCATGAAGCTGATTCTGTTTCTTCACTTCACAGATAAACTTTTGCATTCGGCTTCAAACCATTGTAATCATGAAAATACTTATAGATTTTTGAATGAAAATGTTTGAAATTGCGGAACTGTCATCTATGTTTTGGTGGTCAAGCCCCATTTTTTCCGAACCTTTGGCACTTGAATGAGTCTGAGATCATGAACTATTACAACTTGCCTCTGCTGACTTGCAATGTGGTTATGAGCAACAACCGAGATGGGTATTCAGATGCTCCATGGACATTGATGTGTGAAGTTTTACTATCTGACAAGAAGAAGAAGAGAGAATAGGAACTAAACTCTGAATCCTTGATGCCAAAAAGTGAAAAGAAATCAGGCAGGTAATCTGAAATGTTATCAGGGCAAAACAGGGAGCAGTCTTCCTGTTAGCTACAGTCATGGATGGAAAAAAACACATACACAAAACAAGGGTAATGCTTGTTGTCAATCTACTTCTTTTGGCCAAGCAAACAAGTCTAAGTTGTCTAATATTTATCAGCTAGTGCTTGTTGCTTGAATTCAATCTTCAGAACACGTCTTTTGGGGTGTTCTGTGAGCAGAAATAAAACTTTCTTTTTGTCTGCTGAATAGGAAGAGCATCACAAAAAAGGCAACTTTATTGAGATTTTTGAAACCAGGAGGAGCATGAAAAGCTGCAATGAGTATGGATATGCTTTTAAAGAATTGGAATTGCCATAGCATGTCTTTGACAATGGCTACAACGATTATATTTCAGCGATAAGGACAAAGAAATTACAAGTTATACAGAAGGTTTGCTATCGCCAGCAGGATAATCAAAGACCTGAACAATGTCGGATATATGCATCAGTAGACATTTCACCAACTATAAATCAATATGGTAATCACACTGAAGCAGAACAGAAAAGAACATTCTGATCCATGGTTCAAGCATATCAGTGCAATCTTAAACATGCATAGATGTTACACATTTGACTTTGTGCGGCGTTAGGCAAAGATCTTCTAGGACTTTGGAAGATGAACAGAGACTTCTTTATCTGCTTGAAGGGACAAGGATTCTATTACCATAGGAAACAGCATTCACTTATGCTGTATACATCGTTCACCAATCATAACAAGTGCATATCTTTCCTGGGGCAAATGGGCATCTGCTATTCGCAGGTCATTTTTATTTCAGCCAGCTTGTGATCCTAAACCGACACATTGCTTTCTTGCATGCTCTGGAATCAACTTTGCGACCATCTCGGTTGGCACACCCTTCAACTCTGGTTGTCACAAAAGGATATCAAATAAATACGTTAAGTTCCTTCTAGGCCAACAGATTTGATGATGATAATAAGACCTGCAGAAGTCTACTTCATACAAAAGACTTACCATGAGGCTTGAAATTAAAGAGAGGGGGCAAAAAGCGACCATTGGGTAAGCGGGTACTTTGATTTCGAAGCTCATCAAAGAATGGATGAATTAATGCTTCCAACTGCATTTAATTAAACAAAGACGCACGATAATCAAGCTGGATAAAAACATGAAAAATATCAATGAGGATATAAAGATGATCACAATATCCGTAGTTTATACTCACCGCAGTGCATCGCAAGCTTGGGGAGTATTGCAAAAGCCTAGAGACAAGATCCACAGCTTCAAGAGGCATTTGTTTATGGAATATCTGAGCAAACAGATGACAATAATAAGACTTCTATAGCAGATAAGTAAAAGCAAATAGCCTGAGTAGGTTATAGTTGGAAACCATAGGAAAACACTTATTATAGTACCTTGTGCCAAGGATGAACCTTTATCTGTGGGAATTTGAATTCATTGTAATTTGGGTTCATGCATTTAATTTCTTCCCTTGTGGGTGTACCTAGAACCTGAATTGGAAAAATACACATCATAAAAGGTCAGCTGTAGCAAATGGTAAAACTCAAACAAAGATATCGTTTAGGCAGCAGTAGAGGCATGGGTTAACAGTTGTATTACCTTTATTATTTCAACAAGTTGGTCAACTCCGCTTTCTCCTGGAAAGAGAGGCTACCAAATAACAAACCATTGTAAATTGGCATGTGAAATGTATGCAGGACTAGAAAGTATCCACAGAAAAAGTCTTCCATGTTAGTTTACCTGTCCTAGCATAAGTTCTGCAAGAACACACCCAGCAGACCAGATGTCGATTGCCGTAGTATACTCAGTAGCCCCAAATATAAGCTCAGGAGCCCTATAATATCTGGAACATATATATGAAATATTTGGTTCTCCTTTTACCTGCATAAACAAAAGAAAAGCTAAATGTATATGCTATTGAATTAAATCGATTGACATCAATTCGACAGATGAAAAGAAAAAAAATATACCAAGACTTTCGCACTCCCGAAGTCACATATTTTTAGCTGGTGAGTGTGTGGGTTGACCTGTTTTAAGTAAAATGTAAGTTCACTACTGATTTAGGACATAAGAGATGAAACTCGTAATGAAATCAGATGAAACCCACATCAATGTCTCTGTATACTAAGCACCATATATCTCCAACCATTTCAAAATAACTTCAAGCAAACAAAAATGTAACTTTATAATTGATCAATAAAAAAATTAATTTATCAAGGTAAGAATAACAACCAACATTTATATTAGCTTTAGTGGAATAAGGTGTTTAAAATGAAAAAAAATATAAATACTAAATTAATACAATAGAGTGAATATATACCAGAAGATTCTGGGGCTTTATGTCTCTATGGCATACTCCAATGCTGCCATGAATATAGGCCAACGCTCTACAGATCTGTTGTAGTAACAAAACAGAATCAGAAAAAGTGCACCACAAGATTTCAAGAGTGTTCAGAGAAAAAAAAAAGAAATAAACTATTTGGCTTGTAAGATTGAATGTTCTGTCTATATTTTCATAAAATGAAATCTCCATCCTGCAGCATTGTGGAGCCAACAGATACACCTATCAGCAGCAAATATCAGAATATTTACTTCAAGAATTAGTCTTTCGTGCATAAAAGTGACCCCAAAAAATTAGGTGTATATGACTATTCGAACAGTGAGGACTTAACAATAATAACTTTTAAGAATCTATTTAAACTTAATGAAATGCATATGTTGAAAATTCACCAACCAAAACAAAGGTCCAAAAAACAAATAATAAACAGAAGTTGCAACAACAGTAAACTCCTGCTAACCTGGTACATGTATAGTTTCACATATAGTAGAGGCATTCGTTGGTTCATCTTGTTGTAGTGTTTGATAACATGATGAACCGTCTCTGGAACATACTCAAGTACCAAGTTCAGGTACAGGTCATCCTTCGTAGTAGTTGAGAAAAAACAATGCTTCATAGAAATGACATTTGGATGGTCAAGAAAGCGCATGGTCTGCAATTCACGGTTTTTATACCTCTTGTCTTGCAGAACCTTCTTTATGGCTACTGTTTCACCAGTCTCAAGACATTTAGCCTATAAACAGAAAAGAATAACGCCGATTACTATATTATTTCATCTGCAGATAAAACTGTAAGATCAATCTATCAAAAGATGCAGCTAAAACCAATCATCTATAAGTGCACTTGTATGTTGTCTAATAGAGCCAGACAATGGGCAATTAGGCATCCAAGCAGGATGATAAAAACAGAAGTACTTTGTAAGCTCAATTGTTTAGAAACTGACCTGGAATACTATACCAAATGAGCCATGTCCAACAACACGCTCAGCCATATAGCTTATGGTCTGCCATCAAAATGAACAGATTATTAAGAGAATGAGTGTGCAAATGCATTCATCCAAGAAAAATAAGGCTGAAGCATAAAGAAGAAAACCTAAGATGTTAACCATGTATGATACCGATTTATCTATAGTACCGAGCCAATCGAATTTTTTAGTCTTTCCTCCATAATTCATATAAAAAATCCAGTTCTTCTAAATAGGTTAAAACGCATTCCTACATTTCTATAGCATATTGAAAAAAGCTGTTTTTACCTGTTTTGGCTGACCATTTCTACCTCCAATTGTTGTAACAATAATATGACCAGTTTCTGTGCCATTCCCATCAACCACTGTTTCTTCAGCTTCCTGCAGTAGTTCATTAAATTAGTTGATTTGGTGAAACAACTAATTTATTGGCCGTATTCTACTATCATAGTGACACAAAGTACAAGCACTAGTCACTAGATGCATAACTGGTGTTACTCATCTACCTTATCATCCCTTATTTTCATGTCTTTCATCTCATCTGGCAACCTGTCCACAGCACCAATTGTTCCACTGGTGTTTCTTAGCCCCATCGAGGGCACCACACTAATTGAAGTCATCCACTTCAATAGGAAATCCCCTCCTTTCAATTTGTCTTAAGAAAGACTATTAAAATTAAGTTGTTCATTTACCTGTTAAGAAAGCGAAAGACATGTCAGCAGGCAGGCCGACAAACTATTCCTCTCGGTATCTCTCTTGGTCAATGAAAAAGTTCTCATGCAACAGAGGAAAAGATTAAGACAAATTCATGAACTTCAAGGAAATTTCATTTTGTAGGAATTTCAATTAAATTGACTTGCACAAAAAGACCCCAAAAAAAAGAGCAAGAAGTAGATAAATTCTGTAAAAAAGAAATTCTAAATTTCATGCATTCACAGAATTTGAAGTCCAATTCTTATAGGCTTTGCTGCTTGGAACTTGTGCCCTGAGGTGCATCCTAATATTTTGATCTGCCATGTCTCATGCCACACTTACAATCTTTGTATCTAATTGAAGATCTTCATCGTCTCTAACTTATCATTAACTTGAGTGTTTAATAGGTATGATCAGGAAGCTGCCAGAAAATGAAGAGGTGTGTAGAACTAAATGAATGTCGTAGTTAATGCATATCACAGTACTAGTTATAGTAAATAAGAGCATGCTACTAGCAACCGAAACACATCACGTGATGAACCAACAAAAATGCATTTTATACATGTGGCCTATGGAGCAATTCAGAAACGTGATGTAAATTAGTTACATACTTACTAAGTAAATAGTTATTCAAAAAGGAAAACTCTTCAGGGCTTAGATTTCTAATTCAATCATCATCCACTAGTCTCCATTTACATAGATGCATTCTCATAAATAAATAGCTCGTCAGTGCACAATCACATGTATAATTGTCTCACTGCATGTTCATGCAACTCTAACTTTAATTATTGATATTAACATCGTCCCTCTGGTGTGCAACCAGCAATATTCAGCAACTTATTTGAGATTTACCAGCAAACGCAATGGCATCTATGCCATGAACACCAAGTGGTGTTACCTAAAGCTCATGAGAACCTTTAATTCAGTGGCATCCTCAGTCATTTCCAATCTTTCAGGAAGGTATACCGATCCAGCAAATAAAATTGTGTGGAAGTGTTCGGGAGGAATCTCCATGATTCCAAAAGAGATGCCCAACAAATTAACAAGGAAGAAACTAAAATTAGGAGTAAAACGAAAAGATTGACAGGAAAATGTGATGCTTGCAGCAACCTGAAAAGAAGAACAAGCGTACCCAGTAGCAGAGTAACTCACAATTCAGAATAAAGAAGATCTAGAGCTACATGACAAAGAGTCCAATCGAGATTCAAAATCCCTAGTTTCCCTTAAGAAATCCTGTAATTATTCGCAAACAAACGACACACTGAAACGATCTCAACCAAACTCTCCCTCGAGGACAAACGCATCAAGCTCCCAGGATTTCAAGAAAGCAAAACGCATGATCCGAGGGCAAAAGCCAAGAAATGGACCGATCTTGTCGCGAACCACACTAATCGACCGCTGAAACAAGATAAAGAAAGCAACTTTGGGAGCTCGGAGGAGACCTTACGACACCAACAACCGGTCCCGGAATCATCCTCCCAATTCACCGCGCACACGGAGACGCAGATCGACGACCGCTGCCTGCTGCTGCTTCTTCTCCTCGTTGTGAACTGCGCTAGTGATCCAGATAGGGATCAGAGATCGAGGGGTCTCCAATGCGCCTCTCGATTGCTTGGTAGACGATTTTTCCACCTCTAATTTCTTGTTGTTGGTGGCAAAGAGAGGAAAAGGTGGTGGAGAGAGGTCAGAGGAGTGATGTGAGAACAGTCAAAAGAGAGCTGCTTTTTGATGGGCCGTTCCAAAATTGGATCCCACGCCTCCCCATATAATAATTAGTGGAATGAAATGACATATATACCCCTAAGGGGACTCAATTACTTATTTGCCCTCATTTTTTCTATTTTTTTTTTAGTGTATTTCCTTTTTTTAATGAAGAGGAGTTTAAAATTGTTTTATTTTTATGTAATAATTAGAATCAAATGTTATTATAGAGTTGAATTTCTCAATTTTGGATGATTTACCGAAAAAATATTGGGTTTTAGATTTTCATCATCGATCATTTCTTTTTTTTTTCAAATAATACTTTTTAAAAAAAATATTTATCTTATCTCTCAAAGGTGATGGATCCAAGTTCTATTTGTGTGGTTTATTTTTTTTCTTAAAATAAACCAAAGTGAAGAAAAATGGGATCAAACACTTTTTAAGAAACAAAATAGGCATTTAAAAATAAGAAAAATATAATATAAATATTTTTTATTTTCACTCATATAGTTTTACGCGTGTGGTATTTCATAGTTAGTGTATTATTGTACAAACGGTAGATGTCGAATTTAAGTAAACATATGAATATGTTATTGTCACAACCCGAGTCTGATGAGCCAGTCAATTGATCCTTCAATCACATACCAAAATGCTTAAATTAGAATTAACATAACATACTCATCAGACTCATATAAGTCAATCATACGCATTACCCACTTCCGATGTGGGACTAATGGGATGTTACAATATCCTCAACTCAATTAGTTTTCGTCGTACTCGAACCATCTCACCTTGCCCAAATACTATTATTTAATATCATATAATTATATGACAATTATTTAATATCGTATAATTTTTTTATTTTTTTTAATGAAACAACAAAAACAATGAGAGGTATAAGGCCAATTAAACTCATGAAAGCCAAATAATTCAATTTGGAACTCAAATACCCATCATGTTCAAGTGAATCATCCAATTGTTTCAAGTGAAAATATAATGAATTGCTCTCTCTCTCTCTCTCTCTCTCTCTCTCTCTCTCTCTCCCCTTAGGTTGAATTAATCGAGTGAATTTATTTCTGAAAAGAAGAAAATGCCTGTGTTCCATCACCCTAATGGAGGTTTGGATTGGATTCGAATAAAATAAATAATATTCAATTCGAACGTCGATTTTTAGATAATTAAATGGTGATTCAAACATAGTGAAACTCGTAAGTATTATTTGTCAATGATAATAATAGCAAATTAGACTTCTTCACATATATCTTCGTTTTTCCATTGTTTTTTCTTTCTCTCTCTCTCTCTCTATTTTTTGGGTTTAAATCATATAATGTATTTTTAGAATCAATAATAAAACCATAACAAATATATTTTTTAGCCAAACTAAACAAGCATCATTTTATACACCACAAAAAAATATCAATATCATGAGACTCATAAAAGAAAAGAAAAGAAAAGCTTGACTTGGGAAGGAATCGAATGGGTTGTTGAAGATGGTGACGCCTCGCAAAAGAAGACTTGTCCTCCCAAGGCTTTTTGTTTGGGTTTGCGTAAGAGAGATAGATAGCGGCGATGCATCTGCAAGCGTGGCAACAAATGGAAGAGATGTTCCCAACTCTTTCGCACGAAGCCATCGTTTGATCCAACATGAAACGTATGAGGAGGGACCGAGTTAAACGTGGTTTGACAGATGTCAACGTCTTCCTTTGATCATGATCCGAGGAAGGTTGGTGAAATAGTAGCAGCAGCGCATGGAGACAGTGCAAGAAATCAACGTCTTCGTTTGATCTTGACACGAGGAAGGGTCGGTCACATACGGATTCGACGTTGCGATTGATCCTCGAGACGATGCTTTCGGGATGAGACATGCCAAACAGCATCTCGGTACGAATTCTGACTTAGCGTGTAGGAATACTTCCCTTGTTGACTTGACTATAGCACGACGTGATATCAATTGTGACATGTCTTGGATCTAAAATATATTTTATCAAGAAGAAGGCACGGATGATGAGAAGAAGTACCGAAGGAGTGGGGAGGAAAAAATATGGAAGAAAAAGAAACACGCTCTTAATTTTTCCGAGGATTACGTAATTGTTTGCTATTCAAATTTTTTTCTTTTTATTTTTCTTTTTTCCAAGGAGAAGGCAATTTATTGAACCTTGACGGTCAAAACACAAACATCTGATTTGGACAGTCTATTCACGATTTATACTAATATTTTCCTGAGACAAGACAAATTTTATCTATGAACTAAACATTAACATGAAGTTGCATAAATCTATCTCTATCAGTCTTTTCTTTATTTTTATCATATTTTTATAATATTGATATGAGAAATATCATCGATCATTCATCGTCCGATGTAACTATAGACATAACAATTTAGTCAATGCAGAAAACAAAAGCTATCTCTTTTATCCACCCATATGAATGTAAGTCGACGATTACAAGTTATCTCTCTTCGTTATCTACATAGACAATAATCCAAAAGAAGGTAATTATAGATTATCCCTTGAGAAATATTATATAGCATATCCCCTCACATTTTATCTGACGTAAAAAAGTCATTTTTGACACGATAATTGAGGTTGAATATCTTTTATTATTAACATCCGTAATTTCAGAGTAACTTAATGTTGGAGTAATCATATACAGAAATTGATCTTTACACAAGTCGCCCTTTGAGTCATAAGTCCTTTAAACTCAAACCCCGATGAGCTGTATACAGATTCAAATCATATCGGATTAATTATAATGCCACTGATTCTTCCTCTAATAAATATCTATTTATAATTAATATTTAATATATCATATAATTATTTTAAATAAAATTTAAATAATCCTTATGAATTAATTAATCGACCCTTCACACCAATAGTTCATCAAATTTGGTTCAATTATATTTACGATTAAAGAATTATAAATCGAACCCCACCCAATTAAACAAATATGATATGGCCCTAAATTAGATCAAAAACCTCCAAAGTCACATCAATTTGGCGATCCCCAACTACTCAATCCCCAAGTAGGCAACCAACCACCGCACTTCAAAAAGTTCTTAGTCACATATCTAATTAGTGGCTCGTTTCTCCTAATTGCACTCTTTTTTTCTTTTTTTGAAAGGATAATAGACAGAGAATGTGGGATATGATCCCATGATCTTATGATGTTTCATTAAAATCTATGATAATTTAATTAATTAATTAATATACTAAAATTTATCGATATCATTCTCCAAAAATTATCAATATGATTGTATCATTCTTTTGGGATTACAGCCAAAAGCAAAACAGATCTAACATGTGTAATGCATGCTAGTGAATGAGCCAAGAGGGTGCGGACATCACAGATGGTGGCTTGGAAGAGTGGACGTGTATGTATCCGCATCGTGATGTCAACAGGTTGAAAACCACAAGTCACACACACACACACACACACCTAACCTTCACCTACCCCCGCCATGGTGAATCCGGAACAAACGGCCCCACCAAGTAGTGGCTCACCACCATCTTCTTGCGGGGAGTCGTCTCATTGGATGTCCTGTTGACCTTTTTTCAAGCATTATTTGTTGGAATCTGACATTTAAATAAATATATATATATATATATATATATTTCACAAATGATCAAATTTAATTGGATTGGATATACGTGGATTCTTAAAAACTAATACTAAAATGCTTCAATTTTTACTTTAACCAATCCCGACATATTCAATTTCGAACTAAAGATATTTTTATTTTTAATTTTTTAAATGATGTTCTTATTTTTTTTAATCATGTAAGTCTCGTCATCGCCTTCGTCCTGCTCGAGCCCTCTCGTAGTCATCAACCTTGACGTTTTCATCCTTCTATTCATTATCTCTCACTCTTTATTACTTTTGCTAAGATATTTTTTTCCATTATCATCGTTTGATTAGGAAAGTAAAACAATTTAAAAAGAAGGTACAGACGATGCATAGTACAATGGGACAAGTCGAGGAGAGAGAGAAAGCCTTATGTGACGAAAACGATGGCACAAGACAAAAGTAGTAGGTTCAAGTATTGAAGAATGAGGGATGATAATAGCATGACGAAAACAAAACAACGAGGATGAGGATGATGATGATGATCGTTCTTATCGGATCTATGATGAGATCTTCGTGGGTGAGACCTCTATAGGCAACACGAGATGACGAGGCCTAGTGACGAGGCAGAGCAAGAAGCTATGACGAGAGACTTTTATGTGATCAAAGAAAATAAAAGGTATCATTAAAAATAAATAAAAATAGGGGTACTGAAAAACCAAAAAAAGAGTTTTTTTTTTTCCGGAAAATCGCCCCAAAAAAATCTCCTTATTAAAAAATTGTTGTGACGGACCCCAGTGGGGCCCTGCGCGGTTGGTCACCGAATCCGTGGGCCCCAGCTGCGGGTCTCTGTTCCTCGCCGACTGCAACCAAACTCAACTGCAGGATCCGAACTGATCCGACGGCTGCGATGGCGCGGTGGAAAAAGGTTCCTCCAGCCATCAGATCTGGATCTGAGAAACTCCTGTTACCCGTTTTCGGTTTCCTCGCCTCACCTGCCTGTCTTGTGATTGCCAGAAGCAGAGTGGATCTTATGGGGCCCGCACGTGAGTCCACGTTGTTGCCAATTACATTTTGTGTAAGTGAGAGGAGTGGGTCTTAAAAAGTTTGGAAAAGATACGTATAATCACAGACTCCAGCAGCCCCCTACCGGTTTGATAGCGGGCCCCATGATCATAACGCGATTCAACCACCGGGTACAAACCAGAGGAGGATACTACAGGGTTTGCAAAGAAGTATTTATTCGTCTATAAATATCGGGGTCGATCGGAGAGGAAGAGGCCGTGAAAGGGGTTGCTCGAGGGACTACAGCTTGCAATCCGCGTCCAAAGGTGAGGACTTCTGCTTCTCCTCCTAGTCTGTTTCGGTCGCCTTTAGATCTCCGGCTGCTTTGTTCTTTTCTTCGTTAGTTCGTTTAGTTTCGATGCTCTTCTCTTGTTTCTCGTGGTGTTGTTCTTTGGATCTTTGATCTGGAGAGGGATGGCTGGCTCCTCTTGATAAGCGCAGATTTGCTGTCTCTAGTTGTTCTTTCGGGTTTTAGATCTCTTCTTTTTTTTGAGAAGAATCCACCACGCCCGCTCTGTTTTAGGTTTCGTTGAGCATTGCGGCAGAGATCTGCTAGGAAGCATGGAGATGCTATGGTTTTGATTTGCTTTTAGCTGGATCTACTCGGGACCCTGGGATTCTTGAGTTTCTAATTCATTTTCATGCGTCGAAACCCAACTTGGTCGTTCTCGTTGCAATAGTAGCTTACACTAAGATCAGATCTAACTTTCTTGCTTGATTTAAAGGATTTATTGATGAAATAGTGGCTTACACTAAGATCAGATCCAACTTTCTTGCTCGATTTAGAGGATTTCTTGATGAAATCATAAGATTTACTTTAAGATCGATGCGATGCACGATGGCAATATACAATAGCATGCCATTAAATTACTTCGTAGATCATTATCATGTGATTTGATACTATCCTCACTATTTTCCAGATTGAACGAGATGGCCAGCAACGATACCTTCCTTTTCACCTCTGAATCCGTGAACGAGGGGCACCCTGACAAGCTCTGCGACCAGATCTCCGATGCTATTCTTGATGCCTGCCTCGCGCAAGACGCTGACAGCAAGGTTGCGTGTGAGACCTGCACCAAGACCAACATGGTCATGGTGTTTGGGGAGATCACGACCAAGGGCAACATCGACTATGAAAAGATCGTTCGCGAAACGTGCCGCTCGATCGGATTCGTGTCCGATGATGTTGGCCTGGACGCCGATCACTGCAAGGTGCTCGTCAACATCGAGCAGCAGTCTCCTGACATCGCGCAGGGCGTCCATGGGCATTTCACCAAACGCCCTGAGGAGATCGGTGCCGGTGACCAGGGCCACATGTTCGGGTACGCAACCGACGAGACCCCCGAGTTTATGCCCCTCAGCCACGTCCTTGCCACCAAGCTCGGTGCCCGCCTCACGGAGGTCCGCAAGAACGGCACCTGCCCTTGGCTGAGGCCCGACGGGAAGACCCAGGTCACGGTGGAGTACCAGAATGACCACGGCGCCATGGTGCCCATCCGCGTCCACACCGTGCTGATCTCCACCCAGCACGACGAGACCGTCACCAACGACGAGATTGCTGCCGACCTCAAGGAACATGTCATCAAGCCTGTCATCCCCGAAAAGTACCTGGACGAGAAGACCATCTTCCACCTTAACCCGTCCGGGCGCTTCGTCATCGGCGGTCCCCACGGAGATGCTGGGCTCACCGGCCGCAAGATCATCATCGACACGTACGGTGGCTGGGGAGCTCACGGTGGTGGCGCCTTCTCAGGCAAAGATCCCACCAAGGTCGACCGCAGCGGCGCCTATATAGTCCGACAGGCGGCGAAGAGCATTGTCGCCAGTGGCCTCGCTCGCCGCTGCATTGTGCAGGTGTCGTACGCAATCGGTGTGCCTGAGCCTCTGTCGGTGTTCGTGGACACCTACGGCACTGGCAATATCCCGGACAAGGAGATCCTGAAGATTGTGAAGGAGAACTTTGACTTCAGGCCGGGAATGATCACCATCAACCTCGACTTGAAGAGGGGAGGCAATGGCAGGTACCTCAAGACTGCAGCTTACGGACACTTTGGAAGGGACGACCCCGACTTCACCTGGGAGGTGGTCAAGCCTCTTAAATGGGAGAAGCCTGCTGCCTAAAAACCTACCATGCATGTCTTTACATCTACATCGTTCTTATTAGCTGTTGTAGAACTCCCAATCTTTTTGGTAGTTCTGATTCCAATTGTTCCATGTTATTTTGCCTGTCACCTGTTCTTGATGTGCTCTTGTCGTTGGTTTGATGAAAGAAGAGGAAGTGTGCGTTACTCTTTCTAGAGGTGTTGGGGGCATTGATATTGTACTCTATTAAGTTGAGAAATGATGCTTATGGATCTTGCAGTTTATCTCAATGCATTATTACCATGAAGGATAAGCATTCTTTTTTCTCTTCTATGCTCATAAAATTTTGCTAATTCCTGTGCCAATTATGAGTTTAAATCAAGAGAAAAAGAAGACTAAACGAACTGAATAATCCTTATACAAATTAACTCTGAAACTATTTATTACGTACCAGTCAAATACATCTTCCCAATGTTCATCACATTAGCTTTCAACAAGCTGTAATCATTCACGAAGTAATCTACTAAAGTATTAAATATGAGCAACATCTACTTGTTTATTATCTCTCAATTGTCTCATTGCCTCGACCAGTCGCCCAAAGCATTACATCAGAGATTTAGAATAGGATCTGATAAATAGAAATACCATCATCCATTTGCATCAGAACTAAGAGACGATAGAAAAATAATAATGTGACCAATACTTCAGTATTACATGGCCGACATCTTAGTATCAAATAACTAATATCTCAATGTTATGTTCACTTCCATCATGTGTGGCTGACATGATGACACTCTCCAAATGTTACTGACCCGTTACATATTCTCTAGATTCGATTTAACACAATTTCACTTGGGTTGGGGAATACGTGAAACCATCCCCAACATCAATACACGTCTATCAGTATAATGATCCTAAGTCACACTACAGAAGGTTTCAAGTGCGAGATTGTCTCATTCAATTAGTGCCTTCGGCTTTACCATTCTCGGCTCCTCATCGACACCTAACTCCCAAACTAACTCAAGCATCAAAGAAATTTTACCTAATACACCCCCGACTTAGTTTTGTAGGATTCGACTTCTCCTGAATTTGGTTGTTCCTGATACCAACAAGAGATAGACATGAAATGAGATCTCGATTGGCTCCGAGTCATATCCAACTTGGGCAATTGAATTTCAACTCATCATTAATTGATTCTAAGAAAGATATGCACAAATTTCTGTCAGATATGCTCAAAATTACCAGAAAGGAATGTGGATTGACACCTACAGCTTACATCCCCTCGTCTTCCGACTGAGCTCCTCCAATTGCTCAGACAGTCTATTAGGATCTTCAACCTTATCCACGTTTTGAAATTCATTTATGCAAATATACATAGGAAAGATAACAGTCAGTTCTCAACAAAAAATAAGCACAAAATAATTTATTATGCTTAATTACCTAAAAAAAATGCTTAGATGAGGATTGGAAGTGACTCAGACAGGTAGATTATTTGCTCTGATGATAGGCCTCTCCAGACTCAGATAACTAAACTAATCTTTTGACACATGCAAAGAACGAGCTTCTACATCTTTGCGTTGAATAACATTTCTTTGCTTTCCAGTGTAGACGGGTGAGAAAATTAGAATTTTAAACTGAAGACCGATCTAAGTTTTATTTTCTATAATTATTTTATATTTTTATTAATATAAATGGATGGATGTTAATATTATTTATTTTATATTTTGCATTGGTCAAACAGGTTCATTGAATGAGTTCTTTTTTCTTTAAGCACAAAAGAAACTCTATTACACCACCACATTCCAGAAAAACTGGTTCACGAGTTTTAAAAAAGGGAAAGAAGGAAACAAAAAAAAGAAAGGAGTGATTAAGGGTACTTTTGTCGTTTTGAATGTATGAACATTCTAGTGGAAAAAATAATAATATTGGTATGATATGCAGGAAAAAGATAAAAACAAGAATTCAAAAAAGAAAAGATCAAGTTGTGACAGGCACCTCATGATCCGCTAATTAAAGGCTGGTTGCGTTGTATTAGATCATCCTCCTTTCCATGCTTATCTAACTCAGACCAACCTTCTTTTCTGCCTTTTCTCCAATTCGTTCCACAATATCTAGTTGTCCACACTGCATGTGTCCTATCAGAGCATGCCACTGAAAGAAGAAGAAGAAGAAGGCACAAGTAGAATAAACCTCTCATCCTCCGCTAAATTCTGTAGAATCCTAGCAAACTGCTCCTCCCCGATTCCAGAAGTTGATGCTAGATACAAGTTGGAATTTAGCAGTCAGTGGCCATATAGCAAAGAACAGAGAAGAGAGGTAGAACCTGGATATGCCAAGTAAATGGAAGGCTTGCATTGAACATATGTAAAGGTTCCTCCATGACCGTTCAAGTCAAGTCAACTTTCTATATTTATTTTTATTCAAATCGCATGGACAAATCGACTCTGTAGCAGTGAATTCCTTGAGGGTATTCTTTCCCACACTTGGCTTCAGTCTGTATGAGTGAACGCTTGGATCTGTTTAGGAAAGCACAAAAGCAGATCCACTGCTTTATTCAATGTATAAAAGTAATATACGCTTTCTTACCATATCCCACTGGAATAATTGCAAGTGTCATCCCCCATACCCAACAATCTTGATTCCTTAATTAGTATAAATCGATCCTCATGAGAAATCACTCTAATCATCCATACTGGCATACTCTTTGTTTCTTCAATTAGGGTCTTCCTGTGAAGGTGGTATTGTTGATGCTTCTCTCTAACTTCTCTCTTTTTCTTCTCTCATTTTTGTTTCAGCTTTTCATGTTGCATTTGATCTGTTGATCTCATTCCCCTATCTTGAGTGAAGCATGATGGTCTTTCTGATTCTTCAGGGGCTCTCTAATGATTATTGTGCTTATGTTTCAGTCTTTGAGGGAACAAAATTTGAGAATGGAAGCTGCTGTAAGTGAATCCAAGTACGAGTGTCTGCTCTTTGGTGAGTTCAGACTTCAGACACAGTTATATTTGATCTGATCTTTAATGAAGCCTTACATACCTATTCACTAATTTTCAGATTTGGATGATACCTTATATCCTTTTAGTTCAGGCATCTGTGTCGCTTGTGGCAAGAACATTGAAGGTAAAATTTAGCTGCAGCAGCATTACATCTGATTCCATAAATCCAGTCTCTTCTGATTACTTCCATTTATCTGAAATGAATTATCCTGGTCTTTCAAGATAAATATATAGCCAGGCAATGAGTTATCACACTGATCTCAGGGTTGAATTGTGTTGAACCACAGATTACATGCTGCACCATCTCCAAATAGAAGAAAGCCAAATCCCAGAAATGTCCCTGGAATTGTACAAAGAGTATGGGACAACAATAGCTGGTCTTAAGGTGTGAACTTCTACTTGATCAAGAAGCATGTCAAATTAGCCGTGTGATCCACTGAATCTTCTTTGTTCCTCTTTTTGTTGACAGGCACTGGGTTACAAATTTGACAACGATGAGTTCCATGCATATGTTCATGGAAAATTGCCATACCATACACTGAAACCTGATCCTTTGTTGAGGAATCTGCTTCTTTCAATGCCACAGAGAAAGATGGTAAGCGAGAACTGCGAACTCGAACAAGAATTCTGGTAATTTACTCCTCTTTGATGTGATTAACTGCCATCTTTTTCTCAGATCTTCACAAATGCAGACAAAGCTCATGCTGCAAGAGTTCTAAGCAGGCTGGGCCTGGAAAACTGCTTTGAAGGAATCATATGCTTCGAGACACTGAATCCAACTGAAAAGGTCACTACTACTCTCAGAGACAATGTATCAAACACTGATAGGGCCAATTGCGAGGGAAGAATACTCTGCAAGCCATCTTTGGAAGCCATCGAAACCGCCATGAGGATCGCAAACATCGATCCCAAGAAAACAGTAGGCCACAATTTACAGATCACTTCCCATATCCATTCACAATCGGACATGAACTGATTGATAGTCTCCGGCATGCAGATATTCTTTGACGACAGCGCAAAAAACATTGCAGCAGGAAAGGCAGCAGGTCTTCATACTGTCCTTGTAAGTCAATACTCCCCCCTCTTTCTCCAGAGTTTTTAAGGATCATGCAGCTTCTTCTCCTAAAGCAAACAAAGCAAGCATATATCTAAAGATCCACAGGATTCACAAGAATCATGTCACTGTTGGGCGATTGTGCAGGTTGGGAGGTCAGTGCCGGTACCAGGGGCTGATCTTGCACTGGAGAGCATTTACAACATAAAAGAAGCATTGCCTGAGATATGGCAGGATGGAAAGCAGACGAAACCAGTTATTGCGGCCACCGCAGTGGAAGAAACCACAGTCCTTGCATGAGCATCATCATTGGAGGAATCAATGGACAGCCATTCAACATATATGACAAGTATGGATATATAACATTGTACTTGGGTTATAAGCATTGTGGATGCTTTATATGCTCTTGGTCCATTTTGGGAGACCAGAGTGTAAACTTCTCTTACTTTTCTTAAGGCTCTCATGAACAATCTTATCCTGGTGTCAAAACCCACCCTCACTACTGATTAAGATTATTGATAACTAATTTTAGATGATTCTTCAGAAACCATCCATGTTGTACAACAAATAAAGATTTTGATTGGACGACCAATGATATTAAAAATTAAAATGTTTGGCAAGCACAATGTATATTAAGTTCTAATCTCTCCTCTCCCATACAAGTTGGACTCAGCTTGATATATAAAATTTAATGCTAGGAAGATCTTACTTAAATATTAATTAAAAACCTAATGAAGAGAGAGAGAGGTAAATACAAACTCACAAACTACTCTAATGAATAGAAAAAGGCAAAAACAAGATTTAAACTCAAAAACTACTTAGTATTATTATGATGGGCATCTTAATTGGATGTTGTAAATATTACATGTTATAAAAATTTAAATTGTTAGGTAAGGATAGGCTCTTACATTAGTAAATTATAGATAATAATATTCTTTTAGAAAAAAATTATAATCATAATGCATGCATTTATACCATAATTGCTTCATAGATATCCAAATACATAATCGAATTTGGATTTGGATTCTCAAACAGGTTTCTTACATGTTCTCCATGCAGTTCATGTAGTAATGCTTGCAAAAACCAAAACAATTAATCAACCAAAATGATAGCAACCAATCACATTGCCCTACCTGCAAGTCTCTTCATTAACTTGCATTGATGCCTATGAGACTCGGATGGTCAAAAAATATTAAGGCCTTATTGGCTAATATTGTTATGATAGAAGATTAATGCATGATTCAAGGGACACACAAGTGAAACAATTAATCAAGTTGTAAATGTACATTAATCATAAAAAAATTATTTATTTTTTACAAAAGGTAAATGGATTCGAGCACCTTATGATATAATTCTTCACTAAAGCAATCCTTAGTGGATCTTCAAAATTATCTAACCGTGGGTTGATCTACTTTAGATGGAACAACATATACACCATAAACTTAAAGAAAAAGAGAAGAACATCATCATATAAAGGTTTCATCACTCAATGCTTTTCTATATGCAATAGCAACAAGAAATTGAGTTGGGAGATGCAACCTACTAAGCTTTTCTACACAGATGAGTGGCAAATAGTCTTAATTGTTTCAGATGAATTACTGAAATCATCAAGAGACATCCTGTCAGGGTGATTCATAGAAAACAGCAGAGCATTAATCAATGACAGATGAAATGGTCCCAATCCAATGTACACAATAGTAGATAACATTAAACCGTAAAAGAAAAAAAATCTAAATGCCCGAAAAATCACATGCTCAAGAAGTTGCATTATGTTATCATATCATGTAGCAGCTCTGATATTGCCTACAATAAACGAAGAACTTCCATGAACTGATTAACCAAGACAGGAAATATCAGAGTAATGACAAAGAACACATCCAATTTTACTATTGAAGAAACAAACCTGGAGGCAATAATCTAACTCTATGGTCAATAGCTACGGTTTCTTCTTTTCTTAATGGATGCCGAAGAAAGAACCAACATTTCTGGAGGTCTAACAGATCGTCACTCTTACTGGCAGAATTCTTAGAACATACATGTTGCCCGGTCGATGCAAGCAAAGAATCAGGAGAGCATGCATCATAAGCAAATAAATATTCTCAAAAAGGAAACAGAAACTCTCACTTAACAAGAATAGAAACAAAATTGTGGATAGGTGATGGCACGATGCATCATAACATATTCTATTAAGTAGATTCCTAAAACAATGATCTAAGCTTATTGCAATTATGTTCTGGCACCGGAAGGAATATAACAATGAACAATGATGCGCCTTTTTCATCTGTTCATACGTGCTCTTTCAACTTTAGAAGAACCTAGAAAAAGCTATCTTTCGTCTTGAATTCATTTAAACCTATTGCTCATGTCAGGCCTCCGAGCATCGAGTCTGCTACTCCATTATGGTTCTTACCTATAACATATTACGTTATTGATGACTATATGTTGCTGAGTCATTCATATTGCTAACGTAGAAGTATTTAATAAAATAATTAACAAGAACAGATAATTGTTATGCCATTGAACATTATACAAAGTCCAATACCAGATTTCTATATATCAAGTACACGCAAAGAAAATCGTACAAATCTAGAGATAACATGGAACATGATCCAGCTAGCATCAACTGTTTCCACAAATACAACACAGACATAGAAACTTGAAATTTTAAACAGGTCAACTATCATCGAGCAGCTTCAAGGCACCAAGCTTGGTGACTGGCCATACCTTGTCCCACATGAAGTGCTTACACATTTTCCAGGGCAAGGTCGCGCCAAACATCTCTTTCAACTGGTTGACTTTCCTGATCTGGATGGTTAGAAACAAAATAAATAAATAACTAGCTATTGCGAGTAGGTCACTTTGACATTTAACCAATATAAGAAAACAATCAATCTCCAATAGCACAAAATTAAGAAAAAAAATTATTATGTTCATGCTCACCTCACCAGGCAGAATAGAATATTCTAGCATATTGGATGAAATTGGCTCTCGATGTAATTCAAGCACCAAAGTAATCTAACTGTTCAAATAATTCTTAAGGAACTTATGTACACCTCAAATCATGATTTTTTTATCGCAACTTTAAAAACGGGTGTCTCCTCTTGGAAATTTGCTGTACACCCTGAATCATCCAAGAAATCAGGTTGTACTATAATATTCTTTGGGTGTAACAAATCATGATTTGGGGTGTACACCCCATATTATAGTACCGGAGATTTGCATCATCAATAGCCAATGTCATGCAACATTGCATACACACCTTGCATGTTAACAATATTTTCTTCAATCTCCTTTTGTCATTCAAAATATAGATTCAATATAGCCGAAGATTTTACATTCTAGAACTTATTCACAATAATTCTAATTCTTTTCTTGTTGGTTCAAAATTGTAACACATATATTCAAACTTAATTTTGATTTAAAATCATTATTATTTTTGTACATCTATGCAGTTTTAATAAAAATAGTTGTTCTAGAAGGTGGTCACTATACTATAGTTCTTTAAAGTGTTAACCGCTACCATATGTATATAATAGTATTAGAAAGAGAGAACCAAAATCTGGATGCAAGCAACAGGTTCTTGCTAAAACAATAAAGCCAAAGATAAAAAAACAACTGGAATTTAACATGGTAAGACCCTCAATTACTTGAGGGAAACATCCACGGGCAAGCTAGAAGGAATTCACTATAAACAAATACAAGTACAATCTTCTCCTTAATACAAGGAGAAACACAACACTTTCTCTCCTCTCTTATGATAGGAGAAATCAGGGTCGCGCAACAGGATGTTGAAACTTCCCACATCACATGGGTCGCATGGGAGGTTGCAACCTCTCTCATCCCACAAGTGATTTCTAGGTTGCAACCGCCTGGGTGGTATCGAGACAAGCTCAGGAAATCCAAGTGTTGTGAAATTACTGTTCATGACAATAAGTAGGAATGTAGTTCAAGCAACATCCCGCTTGATCTGGGAGAGGGGACGGTTCCAAGACTCACTACAGCAAGTTTGTAACAACTGCTTCAAAACCATTTTAGTATCATCAATTTTATTTTTCCAAAAAAATGTTAAAATCTTAAATGGTTAAACCCTAACCTTAGGTTCTGCCATTGTATGGCCCTGACACTACTCTAGTTAAGATTATTCGTTAAAGAATAAGACATTTTGATATTAAGCATGTTAGTGAACATGGAGATTGTAACTTCTGTTATGATAAATTACTTGATTTTCTAATGAAGTAATTGATGATCTGTATTAGTTTGTCCACTTTTTGCACCTTTTGTTATGATAATTACTTGATTCTCTAATGAAGTAATTGATGATCTGTACTAGTGGTCCACTTTGGATTTGTTCCGCCAAGCATATGACCAACTATCCACCATGAGAACTCTACCACTAAGTATTATTGCAAGATGTGTCAACTATATAATCAATTTCCAAAAAGGATTTATCAAACTTGACTTCTTAATGAATATTAAATATCGGGAGTAGCTATTGACAATTATTTACCAATTGCAGGTTTGAGTTAACAATCACAGAACACCTTAGATCTAACTAAAATTACCTTCTACAACTAACATGAGGTATTAGCCATGAATTGGGAAAGAGCAAAGCAAATATTAATGCGGGTAAATAATTGGATCAGAGCAGAATCCAACTAGGGTTCAATCGGATACTCAGAACGGCATCTTCCGCTATACGAAAAAGGGGAGTAGTTTAGGGTTCGCTTACGCGCTTCTTCAGCGTCGTCGGTCTTGGCGACCATTACAGGCGGCAGCGGGATATCTGAAAACGCAAACAAACAAAAGAAACGTCAGTACAAGAAACGATCGGCAACGGGATAGATCGATCGATTCAAGTAGAATTAAACGAAGAGAAAAAGGAAAAGCGGGGTGAATAGAGCGAGAGGTGATACCATCGTCGGGGAGAGTGTCACGCATCCACTCCTCGTCCACAATGTCGATGAGAATGCCCATGCTAAGCTGCTGCTCTGCCATCTCCTTGGCCTTCTTCCACTCTCCGCCGCCGCCCTCCTTTCTTCCGCCTTCTATTTAGAACAGTTCGAGTTCAGGGGATACAAGCGGATCGGGTTTTTTGGGATTGACGAGTCTACCCGATCCGACTCCTTTAAAACGGACCTTTACTATATCCCATCCGATACGGGTAGGAATTATTTAGATATTTATATTATTCGACCGGTTTAAGATAAATTGGAAAGTTAAATATGAAAATGAGTGACTTTTCAAGGATATGTATTATATAATTTTATATTTTTTATTAAAATAAAAATTATCTAATAATCGATGCAAAATGGAGTTTGATAGGCTACATTTGGTATCTTATTATATTAATTAATGCATGCACGGGCTAATTACAAATTACTTCCACACCTTTTTATTATTTTGATGCTAAATTTTAAAAAATTATATTAGAATCTTTATAATTATAAAAATAAAATATCTAATTCCATTTACCCTAAAGTCATTAGTTTTACGGAAACACAAACGATAAGCAAAAAGATAATTTCAACATCAAAATTATGTTTTTAGTGGTGACGAAGAATGATATCGTTAGAGTCGCGGGTGACTGTTGTGGATGAGGAGGAAGAGCGATAACACTAGATGTGGCAAAGGGAAAGGAGAAAAAGGACGATACAAATGTCGACACTCTTGCATCTACATCGACGTTGATGCAAATGTAAAGCAACGCTGTTTTGCATGCATTACATCCGCGTCGTCCTCTTCCTCTTCTCTTTTTGTTTCATCTTTTACCATCACAACCCCCAACGATGTCGTTGTTTGTCACCATAAAATATATAACTAAATTATTAAAATTATATTTTTATCCATTATTTCGTGCTTCTACGATAAAATCAATGACATTAAAATAAATAAAATTATATATTTTATTTTTATAATTATAAAAAATTTTAATATAATTTTTTAAATATATAGACCGTAATGGTAAAGAGATCTAAATACAAAAAATAATTAATAATTAACCATACACTAATATATACTGAATGAGATGTTCGTTGCATTTTGACATCAATATGACTAGAAGGATAAGCCATTAAGTAAATGCATTTGGTGACCAAAATTCATACACAAAGCTTGAATTTTTCTCGTGCAATCAAGTTGACCACATCACAAGATACACAAACTAACATAGTTTGGAAATATATGTACATATACATATAAATACATGCATGATCTGATTTGAGATAGTTTCTACCAATACAGACACATGCATACCTTCCCCTTTGGGGCTGCCCCTTTCGACAGCTACCAGGCTTCCACGATAGTAGAGATGGCATGATGCTTCTCCTGTCTCTCTCACGTACTGTGTGAGAGATGCTCTCTGTGCAGGTGGTGGAGGAGGGCTTACTGGTGGCCGACGTCAAGATCTGGCTGCGGCGCAACACTGTACTTGATCCGATCTCGATCCCTTCTCAGCTCTCTCTGTAGAGATATGCTCTAAGAATGTTAAAGTACAAGTTCTCAAAACACATGGCAAGTCAGGCACTGTTATTGTATACATCATGGCTTCAAGAGGAGTCCTCAGAGTGGCCTCCTCTGTGGATGATGGCGATTCCTAGGATGGGATCATGATATTGAAGACATGGATAAGGAGTTCTCGTGTATGTCACCTACACCTACAACAGGAACAATACACCTTTTGCAGATATAGAACTGGATTTGCTGCCAAATCTTGTTATCAATAGTTAGAAGTCTTACTGGCTAAACCAGCAAACATCTTATCATAATCTATATTAACATTGTCTTGACAGCACCTGACTTGAATCGTATTCTATGATGCAAACTTACTTTATTTGCAGCACGTTGTTCTCCAACCCAGTGATGTTGGTGAGCTGTGAAATCCGTGTTCCGCCATGTTTCACTGCAAGTTGGTACAGATAAATCTAGTTAGAACTAGAAGTTGGGCTGACGAGAACGATGGTGACTGTGATTCTCGAAAGCTTTGTTGTATGAGTTGAACGGATCTACCTGAAGGGTTCCATGTGTTGAAGGAATGATTGACTGCCCTCAACTGATCCAGCAGCACAACAAGCTCTGCATGTACATGTGGTTTGGAAGGCTAAGAAAAAATCTGTGAACAAGCTTCAAATCAGTGATAAAACTGCGACCACTACTCATAAAGAACAAGAATTCATAAGGTTTTTCCAATCATTTGATAGTTGATCCATAAAACAACTATTTGCAGCAAAAATGTGGAAGTACAATGCTTATGCTTGTGGTAATATACTAATATTTATTGCAACCTCATTTTGCAGGCACATCAATTTAGCTATGTGGCCAGGTTGATGACAATTCCATAATAACTAGAACAGTGACATGCTAGGTATTTGCTTCAAGGATCAGCCAATCTGATGTTAATAGGACCAAAATACTTTTAGCATAGTGATTCCTTCAGGTGACTACAACTTATGATGGATATTGGAAATGGATGCCAAGGAATCTGATCATGAGAAACTTCAGCTAGTCTCAGATTTACAATAAATTATGATATAACTTCTTGACTAAATTAATCTTGAACAGACTCAGAAACTTAAGATTTAATTGCTGAAGGACATCCAGATTGGAAGACAATGGATTGTTACCTGAACATGTTAGGGAGATCAAAAGATAGCAGTAGTCAGTGCATCTGCTTGAACACAGCTCTGAGGAACCTCAGAATACTCGTATGTGCAGAATGTTTGACTTCCAAACCCCTTGATTATGATACTGCAGGCCACCATAATGAACCCAGGAGGCTGAATGAGTTAGTTTCGGAGACTCTATAGGACATATTATCACGCACAAATATGTAAAGATACCTTTTCCTTGAAATATATAACAAAATTGTGACCGCGGTAAATGTCACAAGTAGTTTCATTTTTTTTATGAATACCAAATATAGAATTTCACAAGGAAAAAAGAAGTTAGTGCCTTGCAAAACCAAATCCATTCTAAGGCAAACCTAATCAAGTAATTATTGGTGAAATCATTAACACAGGGAATAAAATGAGTGCAACCACATTTTGGGCCATTTGTGACTATTTAAAAGAAAAAATTACATCTCCCTGACTACCATGTGCAAGTCAAACTAAAAGATAATTTACAGTTGGAAAGACAAAAACAAGTTCTCAGATATGGCATGCTTATGACTTATTATGTGACCTTCAGAACAAGCCTATTTCTGAAGAACTGAGAGACAGATGATTAGGATTCTAATTAGCAAGAACGAAGACCTTTAAGAAGCCTATTGCTAATAATTAGAGAACATATGGATGCATCTAGCAAGTCAAAACCTTTTGATGTTGAAGAATTTCCTACTAACTGTCCTCTACATATTGATTATAATGACTGATTTTATTTTGACCCACCTCATTAATAATAAATAATTAAATATACAAATTGTATGAAGAATTCAATAACTTAAATGATCTCACCGATCCGAAAGTATTAGAAAATCTTAACCATTGTTTCACAGTGACCTAATTGCCCAATGAGTTCAGCTAAAAGAACCATAACGAGACCTTTTCCAAGTCTAAAGCTGTTATTTTAAGTAGCACCGTCAATAAGCTTAGATAAGATATGGTGTTACTATGGTAAATGAAAACTAAACAACATATATGATATTATATATGACAATGTCAGATTTTTTTTTTCGAGTGTTTGAATAAATAGTTGCTTTGATTGATTAATAATAAACAATAATAACTAATGAGCTAACATACCTAACTTGTTCATAATGAAATTATATTTTTTTTATCAAATTAATCAGTCGAGAATAAAGAGAAAAGAACAGCAAGAAATTTGAGAAACAAAATAAGATCATTCTATTAAATATTAATATTATTAATAACTGATGCTTAATAAAAAAAATACATACACAAACAATCTCCATCCCTATAACAAGCAATTCAAGGTATCTGCACTTCATAAACTTTGGAGTTAATATCTTTTTCCTTTTTGCAAAATCAAGTCAATTACAAAAAATTAAATGTCGAATTAAAAGAATATTAAGCAGAAAATATGTGATTATAGGATATACTATAATCCATGAAGATGAAGTGGAGATTATAGTGCTTACTACATTATAATGCTTACTGCTTGATGTTGCCTTTGACAAATAGTCCAAGTCCAATCATGGTGACATGTATAATATAGCTGTCTTCACTTCCACAATGATCAACATCACAATGCAAGCTAGGAAGAGGTAAACAGGAAACTACACTTATTGTACTACCACCTTCAATTTGTCCTCAATGACAAGTGTTTCCCTTACTGCACTTCAGTAAGAAAAAATTTCTTTCATGCATTATTTTAGGTCAATCAGAACTTAAAAGGAGACATGATTATTTATAAATCCTGCTTGCTTCTGAAATTTGAAAAGATTAATACTTTAAAATGTAGGAGAAAAGTTTTCAACAGTACAACACTTCACTCTTGTATTAGATAGATACGTTAAAATGCAACTATGCCGGATTTTTCGAGTTTTAAACTGCAACTATAATACTTCGCTCTTGTATTGGATAAACATTTTAAAGTTTAGAACCATGCAGGATTTTTCACAACAGCACTTGGAAAAAGATATATCTGAAACTTCTGCAAATGATTACTAAAGAAAAGGACATGTATACTTCAAAGAGTTCTACCTATACAATCACAAAGGTAGCATCGACAAATACAATAGAGTATGGAATTGCAACCTTTGGGATTTTTTCCACCATCAACCTTTAAATTAGGGAATACAACTAGGCAAACTAAGAGGAATTGCATTTACCAATTTCAGAAGCATCAACTTATCATGTGGTTCTTTTATCTATAAGTTAACACCTAAGAGTGTAATTTCTCTACTGACTGATTTAAAAGATTGCATAACCATCCAGAAAACCTTTTAAGAATGGAATCTTATTAATAGTTGCCTCTAGAAAGAAAAGATTGTATATATCACATAACTTCATAACTGCTAAAAATTGTCATTTGTTATCCAAACTAACAAGGTCACCTAGCTCTGTAACTTCGCAATTCATAGACTAATATTTTATCAATATTCCAATAGGAGGAAATTATCCAAACAGATAATTAGAACTGGTGGCTACAACTGACATTTGTCATGCACAAATACTGATATTAAGTTTCCAAGCATGAAAATTTTAATTGTTAAGCAGAATCATGGAAAATGGAAAAAATTATTACAAAAAGCATTACCCTCTATTCTTTTTACTCCATTATTGTTGCACCAAATAGATAGCCATAAGAATATGAATACTGAGAAAAAGCAGCAGAATAGCCTTGTTATAGCATTACTGAGGAAGAACAAGAAGTATATTATTGTAAATCAACAAAGCTTTGCAAACCTTGTAGAAAGGAAGCATTAAAAAAGAAACAGAATGGCAACAAACGAATGAGATTGCTGAAGTAAGGTTGGGGAAAATCAGACACCAATAACACATCAGAAAACCAAGACAAATGAACATGTATGACAAGCTAAACAAAGCCTGATTTTCACAGAAGACCAAGAATCACATATGAAGTAGAACATCTTTGATGCAAACTCATTCAGACATATGATAAAGATACTCGTTTATCCATTTGAATAGGTAATTTTACAGCATATAGATAAACAAGAAAAGGGATAGCAAGAAAAACGAGTAGAAATGTAAAAGCTCCTACAACTTACAACTTTAGTGGAAGATTCCTACATATGCAGGTGACCTATCACTGCAGTAATCTAACAAGAGAGCCAACTATCCGAAAGTGTTGGCCTTTGAATTCCAATCATGTATTTAGGCTCTGTTTGGTAGCTT
This sequence comes from Musa acuminata AAA Group, assembly GCF_036884655.1. Classification (NCBI taxonomy): domain Eukaryota; kingdom Viridiplantae; phylum Streptophyta; class Magnoliopsida; order Zingiberales; family Musaceae; genus Musa; species Musa acuminata. The sequence continues at coordinate 2,304,445 of NC_088338.1, read as the reverse complement.
CCATTTTTAATAAGAGATCTTTGATATCAACTTCCATCCGCATCTTCATGTTGAAAAACTCCCGGTGTGCCTTTTCAGCAGCTTGTAGATCTTCAAACTTTTGTCTACGCCTTTCCTCTAACACACCCAGTCGTAGTTTTTTAAGTCGACCATCGTAGTCTTCATCGATCTTAATATTCTTTGCTATCGCTATGTGTTTTAGGCTCTCCGCTTCTCTCCTTGCATCATCAGCACGTTCTTGGTACATTTTGCCCTCTGCTTGTTTGAACATTATGAGACTCTCCAGCTCATCACTAACTGGTTTCTTCTCAAGACGTAGCTCAATGTCCCTAGCTTTCTTACCAACCTGGTCACAGTCCATGCTTAAAACAAGACCTGAATTTGCAAGAAGGGAGGCCTTCTCTGGCAAGACAGATGGCAAGCAGTCTTTGCTTGAGCAAGCTATAGCATTGCAATGGCCAGCCTTATTTTTGGATGGCTCCTTGGGTGTGCAGAGGAAGCTGCCAATGTTAGATTCACTATCTGAAATAAAATTTGTAATGCATTAGAAAGATTCTGCCTATTAGTGAAACGGCCAGATTTGGATACATAAAGATAACGTTTGCCACACAAATGTTGGCAAACCTACATGGCAGATAAAATGTATTTCCAAAATTAAATCAAGTATAAATTGGTATGTGGTTTATATGTGTGGAAAGAGAAAAAAATAGCTCAGATAAGCAATAATTCTGGAGAATGACTTCAATTGCAGAAGCTATAAGTTAGATCAACACTGCCGGAACTAAAGGGGCCCTATCACTCAGATATTCAGTTGGCCAACATGTGTAAGAGTTTGAGACTAACATAAATAGTGCTTAACTAAAATAATGAGAAGACAACAGCATCACTGCTTAGGCCAAATTTAAAGGTCCTAATGCTACATTAAGTTTAAAAAGATTCAACCATTGTTTAACAAAAATATAGAACAGTATAAATACAGAGTTAAGATATCTCTATAATAGGCACACTTCTATGTTACACTCAAAGAAATTACCACATTGCCAATCATTGGCCATATAATACCCATGATAAAAATGGTAACGCTTTACCATGAAGGAGTAACAAACCCAACTTTCAAATCCATTTTGTTGCAACAAGAAAGTAGCAACCAGTCAAGATGAGTATCCTGTGAAGGACCATAAAACAATATATTACTTTTAATAGCATAGCCAGCCTGGTCACCATATCATTGCCCACACACCTCCACATCGGCTCCCTCATGTGACCACACTTGTACCTTAGCTGTAGATGAAGGAGGCAAGCTGGGAAAATCTCCGGGTATACAGTACCAAGCACACCATTGGCCCCAGCCCATGATTCTCATATAAGCTTATAGCTCTCCCAAAGTTAGGAATGACCCAATTCTTAGGCCCGGTTGTAAGGTACCATCTGACTATCCAGAATTCACGGTATGGCCTGATTCCGATGTGATATGCCTAATTCGTAATACTATCATCCTTGGCTGATCTAATCTTGTCCCCTTTTGACCTTATCACCACAAATCAATTGGAATCCACCAAAATCAATAAGTCAATCTTGGCCAACTCTGATTTTACAACCTTGAACAAAGAAAAAAAAGAGAGGTGGAATTGGCATAAAACAGTGACCATGGTTTTAAATACTGTCCAATACCAGCATTGCAAAGTTGTCAGACTGGGATGCTACCAAAATATTGAGCAATATACCAATGTACCATATAGTATCACTTTTAAAAATAATAAAAATAAAAATGAATGATGTACTAAATGATACCAAGCTATATGTTCTTGATCAGATATTAATTTACTGGTTGGTAAATATCACCTGGAATGGTACATACTAACCAATATTTACGGATCCATCAAAGTGTCAATATTTAACATATACCTTGATACCAGTACAAATATCATTTTTTTTAATTACTTTTGTCCATATAGTGGTACAAGTCACAATAAGAGTTCCATACTAATCTCACAGGTTACCAAAACCAGCATGGAATAATTATTTAAATCCCTGGCCTAAGCCAAACTTTTTCTGGTAAAGACAACTTCATAAATATGAGTATGCACATGTGTTGCAACAGATCACAATGTTATCCTTAAGTTACAGGAGGTATGGTCAACACTGAGGCCATAGATGTTGAAATTTTTAACTATAGTATGTGTGAAGTACATTAGTAGGCAACAAACTAAAATTGACCTAGGACAATATATGAAGGTTATATAAGTGTATTGGATTTGCACCATCAAAGACAAAATACTGGAACTATAATATTGTAACTGAAAATCAATTTACCAGAAAGGAATGTCAAAATGTGAATAACAACTTCAGAATGATTAACTTTCTTCTCCAGATTCAGCAGCATCTTATGGACCAATTCATGTAATCTTTTACCCCGTCTATCATTACTGGTGGAAAAGATCCTTCTGACATATTGAAGCTCCTTAGCAAGAGTCTCTGCTTTCCAATCCTTGGCACAGGTTTGAAAAACCTCCTTAAAAAAACCAAACATCTCCGAAGGATGGTGACAAGAAACACAGTGAAATTGCATCTCACTAATCCCTTCCCCTGAGGCACTACTTCCATTTCTAATATGAGAATAACGTAATCCGCAGTCTGTGTGACACCAATGGAGGCATACATCACAACCAACCCAACTACAAGTATTTGATGCATTATCAAATTTGGAACACACACAACACATGCAAGCACTGCAAAAGCCAGTTTTCTCTATGCAAACTTTGCAATCACAATCATCCACTGGCAAGGAACTCCGACAAGCAAGATTCCTGCACTTCAAGTTCAGGAAGATCTCAACCAAACTGGAGGATGACAAATTAGATGTTCCCTGAATAAAATCAGGAAGACCTGTTTTTATTGCCACCAGGATCTGTAGTAGGACTTGAGGACAGTTGATTAATGTATCCATCGTCATGTCAGACCTCCTTCGAAGCTCCTCCTGAAATTCATACAGCTGCCTTCTTTTATTTGTATTAGCCAGCATCTCTGAAATGGATTCCCTCAAGTATGCTACTGAATGATCTGTCATTTCCTGAAGCATTCTTCCAGTAAGATATAAAGGTTCTACCACAATTTTAGAGAGAATTTTCTCCATGACACAAGAACCATTAAGTACAAGCTGCTCGCTATCCTGTTGCTCGGTCCTACACACAATGCTGCTACTTCTCTCCCCAGCGAGCAGCTTCTTATCCTTGTTAAGTTGAGATGTCATATCATGAGAACCATGGCTGTTCATCAGGGACATCTGTCTTGAAAGGCTTGACTGCTGGACTAAGCCACTGGACTTTGACTGATGATCGGCATTCATGATATGATGTGAATCATGTGCAGAATTACCATTCATAAGTACCCTTTGGAAGAAAGAGCTAGATCCTTTCCTTCTAGAGTCATTTGAAGCCTGAGCCTGCCATATCAGACCACCAGAAACCTGATCCATTCCTTGTAATATAGGATGGCTACCAACAGAGTGCTCACAATTGTCCAACGAATTTTGAGTGAGAGAACAACTGGGATTATGAACAAAGGGTTGAGAGCTTGTAAATGACATGGAAGTTTCAAATCCATCTGAATTTGTTCTGAATGAGGATGGAAAAGACTGGATGCTCCTAGCACAGCTTGGGATTTCAGGTTTTGGCTTTGACTGTTTTGAAGAATGATCCAATAAACCACCTGGCAGAGCAAGAGAGAGATCAAGAGGTTCAATTTTGAGTTTCTCATCTGCAAGAGCGTGGGGGACAAGCGTACTTGAGCTTGCTTTATCTGCCTGGCTAATGTCAGATCTGAAAATCAACTCGAGGTCTCTTCCACTAGGGCCCTCCATGGCACAATCATCTTCTACAAGATCCCCTTTAGTTAAGAGAGAAATTGCGAGCCCCTTACCTTTTCCCTTATAGTTCTCCCTGTTCTGGTGGTTACTCATAAGCGCCAGCGTCACTAGCTCATGGTTAGTCTCACAAGTAACTTCCTTAATTTGATCTAACAAGCTAACAGCACCCTTTGGTTGAGTCTCAAGATCAGTACCTCTTTGTTCTTTCTGCTCAACTTTAAGCCCTATGGCAGTTTCAAATCTTTCTTGAAAATTAACTTCAGTTTCCATACCTTGTTCATTACCCATCTCATGCTTCTCTTCGGTTTCAACTTTAGCTTCACTGGATTGGGCTTCTTCCTTACTCTCTGCTAACTTTTCTTCCTGCGAAGGGGAAATAATAGACGTCATCTCTTTCACTTCTTCCTCGACTGCCTGCTCGATTTCAACTATAGTTTCATTATGTTTGGCTTCTTCCTTATTCTCCACTAACTTCTCTTCATGCCAAGGGGAAATAGCAGATGTCATCTCTTTTGCTGCTTCTTCAATTGCCTGCTCTTCACCATTGCCTTCCAGTTTTTCCCCTTGAAACTGTGAGCACAAGGTTTCTTCTTTACAGACTTCCTGCTTCCCACAAAATTTAACTTCCACCTCGGTATCTCCAATAGAATCCTTAGTTGTTCCTTCACCTCCCCTCCTACTCTCAACCAGCTTGTTGACAGCAGCACACTTCTTTCCACAAAATTTATCCTCCAGTTCATTATTCCCATTAGTGCGCTTAGTTTTTTGCTCTCCTTCCCTGCTACTCTCACCGTCCCTGCTACTCTCACTCAACTCCTTAACAGCATCACATCGGTCATTGCTTACCTGGTCACTCATGTTTATTGGATAAGTTAACTTGCTACTCTCATCGAGCTCCTTCGTAGCATCACACTGTTCATTTTTTATCTCATCACTAGTATTTCCTGTGTCCATTATGACTTCTGTTAACTTTCCTTCTTCCTTTACAGCAAGAGAACCATTACCATGAATGTCCAACATCTTTCCACTTAATAAGATCTCCTTTGATACTTCTTCAGGAAGACTATTGTACTCTGGATTTCTGTCCTTGCAGTTCTTTGATTCCACTCCAGTTGCTGTCTTGCTACCCATGGAAGGTTCAGCTACAGGTTCTGCTTCTGACACTAGATCCGGTTCGAGCTCTCCCTCTTCCATCTCGCTACTGTTGCCACCTTCTCTGATTGGCTTCACTGTCTTTACGGTCTTTGCCTCGACTCTTGTAGATCGCAGCCCACTCGAGGAGTCCTTGGACCTCACTTTCCCTCTATGATCATCTGGCGACGTAGCATGACTCCGTCTCCCCACTGAATCCGAATCAATCGACGGCGATTTCCGCACTTCCTCAACACTGAGCTCCTTCGAGCTTCTCGATCTCCACCACGACGAGCTACCATTCCCGTCCCTCCTCAACCGGTCCCTCTCCGACCTGAAACCCTTCGGGACGTCCCTTCTCAGCCCCGAGAAGCTCTCTGAACGGTGCATCAGGTCGCCCCCATACGAGACCCTCGGCGACGAGACCTGCATCATTCGATCACCACCAACCCTGTACCGACTGTGGCCCTTCCGCCAATCTAAGGACTCCAGCTCATGATCATAACGTCTCCGGGTGTGCCGTGCCGGCTCCCAGTCGTCGTCGAGCGACCGACCATAGGACGACGAGGAGGGCGCCACCTTCCGCGGACCCTCCGTCTTCGAGTAGGAGAGTCGCCGGTGCGACGACGACGACGAACGGTCGGGATCTTGATTCCTCCTCGGCCAGTCCTTGAAGCTCATCCTCCCGCCTATACCGTCATCGTCGTCGAAATCATCCCCGTACGAGGACGATCCCGGCCGCTTCATCGTCGACCAAGAAATCACGGGGAACCAAAGAAAAAGCAGCAACCTTTCTTGATCCAAGCAGCTAAAGGCGGTGGCCTTCCAAGACCCTAATTTCTCAAGACGAGAGGAAGGACACGGGGAGATCGAAACCCGAGAGAGAGTGGAGAAGGGAGGGAGGGTGCAGATCCAGCAGCGATGGAGGACGTTCTCGGCAGGCGGCGGAGGGGGGCCTTGGTGAGGCTATCACGGTTAGCAGTATTACCACTGCTACCACCGCCACCCGCAAAAGAGAGAGGAGTGGAGAAGAAGGCACGACGGTGCTCTCTCCATTTCGCTTTGGCTTATCAAAGCAGAGGCGTGTTAAGGAGGGCTTCTCTGCTTTGGTTTGGCTTCTCTACCTCTTTCGCAAAGCCCCTTCCTGCATCAGTCAACCGAGTCATCAACGAGCGAGCTCTCGCGTCTCCCTGCCGATGTCGTTTCCCTCTTTTCCTGCGAACCCCGACCCAGAGGCGGTGGCAGCGGCGTGACGTGGTGGGAGAATTTGCCGACGAAATTATCCACTTGCGTTTCCACTGGATGATGAGGGTGGGACCCACAATTTCTCCAGTAAAAACGAAGGTAAATCCGACTCCAGAATTGCGAGCGTCTGCGTTTGACAAAATAATTTGTCAACTCAACACTCGCCACGTCGCGGAAGAAGACGTCCTCTCACACGTGTCAGAATATCATTCGTGGAGGTGACGTTGAGGATTGGGCGGTGGGCGTGGTTTGACCCCTGTGGACAGCGTTGCGTGGGAGGCGTTTGTGCCGATGGAGGTTTGACTTTTTTTTGACTCATCTGTATATCTTCACGTCAAATCTAATAATGCCTAATAAATCGATGTTGACGTTGACATTACTGTATAAATCAATGTCTGATGGCTGAAGCGTGGAGAGCGGAGTGGATGACGACAGGTGTTTTGTAATGGATAATGACATATTCTAGTGGTTGAGGAAAATTTTGAGACAGAAGAATACTAATTTCTCAAAGATGTTTAAGCACAAATGGAAATGATAGGACGCTAAATTTCTATCGAAACTGAACCATTTTTTTCTCTTCAAATTATCCTTATTGTTTTTTCGAGTGACGAAATATATTATCGAAATTTTTATCAACTAAATATATTAAATAATATTTTTTATATTCTTAATTTTTGATAAGTAAATCTGTTACATTACCTAATGCTTAGGATATAAAATATATGAATGATGATTCAAGCCTCCAATTAATGTGGTATATTACCATCATATGTTTAATGTATGAAAAATATGTGGATGAAATTTCAAATCCTCTATTTTTAATAAATTGATTTGGTACTCACCATCGGATCAACATTTAATAAGTTAGTTTTGTACATTATCATTAGATCAATATTTACGGTGTAAAAATATACCCGAATCAATTTCATACTCACCACCTTGATAGCTCATCATCGCACATAGACCCGAATCACATGAGACTGATTAGGGCATCGTCATTTTTTTTTCTAATACCTGTTTATATAACTATGGGTGTTCAAATCGAATCGAAAATTTAAATTAAATCTGAATCGAATTGATTTGGTCAAAATTAGTTCATCAATAATTTAGTTTTGAAGACTATAAATGATTCAAGTTTAGGATGATACTCTTCCTCGATTTGATTAATCGGTTCAAATCAAAATAGACCAATTTTAATTTTAAAAAAAACTAACTTAACCAAAAAAACCCTAAAATCCCCTCTTATACCCGAGGAGTTCATCACACTTCCTTTATCTCGGCAATTTGTTCTCCCGGTCCCTTTCTTGGCCTTCTCTCTCATCTTATATATGAACCTTATTGTTTTTATTATCATTTTTCATTAACAATCCATTTTTTGATTTGTATAAATTCCCTGTTGATTTGTATACATCACTACATGTCCTCAACATTAAGAAAAAAAATCGTAATAAAAAATAAACAATGACTTTCACAAAAGTCCAATTGTTTAGAATATTTTGAATGATATTTGTGGTATAAATTTTCTTAGAATATAGGTTCAATTGAATCAAAATCAAATTAGTTTCATTTGAATATATATAATTACTTTTTAAATTTAAAAATTAATTAATTAATTAATCGAACCGAATTATCTTGTTTCGAACTGATTTGATTAGATAAGCAGTACTTACCTTAAATGAATCAAATCAAATCATTTTTTTAAGGTTTGAAACACCTCTTTAAACCCCCCTATATGTAATAGTCAATATATTCAATTTTATGTTAACATTCATAATAAACATTAACATGTATCTCATTTCCCATTTGATGAAATCATACATATCTCTTTAACATTCATAATTAATATATATATATATATATATATATATATATAATCAAATATAAAGCTTATGCACCCATGAATGTTTCAAATGTGAATTAGTGTTTGATAATTTTTGTTTTCAAATAACATCTAATTTGGATGTTACATTGAAAATACTTAAATGCTAATGCTACCTTAAGATAGTATTGGTATTTCAATATTTATGAGATGCTAATATTATTTATCAAAAATTGAATGTACACTATAACTTAATTTAAAATTATAAGATTATCAAAATGATTTAGTGAGAAACTAACATGAATTATAATTACTATAGATAAAATTTTATTTATTTATTTTTAAATATATTTATATTTAATTAAAAACATATATTTTTATTTATTAAATATTTGGGTCATATAAATTTTTTTATATGACCATATATATTTTATTTTTATTGAAAATAAAAATGTATTTATTTTTTTAATAAAATATTAAAAATTAAAAGGGTAAAAATTATCATTAAATATTTAATGAACATTTGAAATATAATTTTAATAATCACATATTTAAATATAATTTATATCTATAATCTATCAAGCACTCAAAGCATACCATACACATTTAGTCAAATTCCTTTCCTTAATTGCACATTGAAAATGTAAATGTATTTCAAAATATAACCATAATCCTTACCTTTTTTAAATATATTTTTAAATTTTTTATTTGATTAGATATATATAGTTGGATTGATTAAAAAATATTATTTTTAATTATTTGCTTAGATATATATTCTTTTTAATTCTCTATTTTCAAAATTTTAATAAGATTTTTAAATATATAAATTATTCGAAGCCACATACCTCTTTTTTTCTTTTTCTCTATTGACTGATCGAATCAAGAAAAATACTATAACACAGTACAAAAAACTATACTATAATATTTTCCTCATATTATTAAAAATATATATTTATAATATTTTATAAGATTTATATTAAAATATTATGCTATAATATTTTGTACCGAATTATAATATTTTTGATATTATTATAAATATTATAATTAGATCGATTCAGCATATGAATCGGAAAAGGAGAGAAAATAATGGATGATTGTCTGAGTTTATTTTAGATATTAAGCAAAAGTGACGTTCTTATACAATTTCGAAAATGTGAGCACTTCCGAACCACAACCAAACCGGGCCAGTGTTCATATTGGAAAGGAAAAAACCAAGGCTGAACCGGACCGAACCAACTAGCGGTAATCGAACCCTTAGAAACCCTAATGTTGGCTTGCCGCTCCCACTATAAACGCCGCTTCTTTCTTATCCACAGCCTTCTCACGCTCTCTCTGCGGCGAAGTCCTTGAAACCTTCATCCCATCCGTACTGGCAAGCATGGCTGAGCGCGGCGGTGGCGATCGTGGCGGCTTCGGGCGCGGGTTTGGCCGCGGGTTCGGCCGCGGCCGGGGTCGGGGAGACCGTGGGCGCGGAAGGCGCGGTGGCGGCCGGCGTGATGAGGAGGAGAAGTGGGTGCCCGTCACCAAGCTCGGCCGCCTCGTGAAGGAGGGTAAGATCACTAGCCTCGAGCAGATCTACCTCCACTCCCTACCTGTGAAGGAGCACCAGATCATCGATACCCTCCTCGGTGGCCGCCTCAAGGATGAGGTCATGAAGATCATGCCGGTCCAGAAGCAGACCCGCGCTGGCCAGCGCACCCGTTTCAAGGCCTTCGTCGTCGTCGGCGACACCGACGGCCACGTCGGCCTCGGCGTGAAGTGCGCGAAGGAGGTAGCCACCGCCATCCGCGGCGCCATCATTTTGGCCAAGCTGTCGGTGATCCCCGTCAGGAGAGGCTACTGGGGGAACAAGATCGGGAAGCCGCACACTGTGCCCTGTAAGGTCACCGGGAAGTGCGGGTCGGTCACCGTCCGAATGGTGCCCGCGCCGAGGGGGGCGGGGATCGTGGCTGCTCGTGTCCCGAAGAAGGTGCTCCAGTTTGCTGGGATCGAGGACGTGTTCACTTCGTCTCGTGGTTCGACCAAGACTCTCGGGAACTTTGTGAAGGTCAGTGTGTATTGTGCTCCGTCAGTTGTTTTCTTTCATGCGAGGGATTGTGGTTAAGGCGGTTGATTCTTAGTCGCATTTAGGAAGAATTATATATTTCATTTATATTGGTTATGCACTTGATTGGTATAAGAACTCGAGTTATCTTGGATCTGGATATACACGTAGTTTATAATTGTTATTAGCCTGGATCTGGACATACATAAAAACTTTACATTTTCTTCATTATAAATCCAGATATAAATCATGTTGATTTGGATTTAGCTATGCATAGGTGGTCCTTCGACCTGTATGTACTATTGCAAATAGGTGTTTGTGTCCAAAATGAACTGGAGAATTGTACTAGATATTGCATGATATTGATGAATGAGTTTTCTGTTTTCTTTCTTTGCTATAGTATGATGTTTGCCATCATTGTCGTCTAGTTCAGTTCGATGAGGCATATAAAGCTTGGCAGAAATCTGTAGTGCTACTGTTATTATATATCTCAATGTCATATCTAATTGGGTTTTTTTGTTTTTACAACATAATGAACAATAAAAATGTTACTATGTAACTACTGTTGGAAAACGTTTGAGAATCTCAACCTGTTTTCAATTGTTATAGTGGAACTTTTTTAACTTGTAAATGGAATAGAGATTTGAAGTATGGTGGTTTTGTTGGTTATTAATTAGCTTATTTTACTTTATATCTACTTTTTTGCTTGTTGCTGCTCTTCTCTTTACATAGTTGAACTCATGTGAAAGTATCTGCTGAATAAGGAGTGAAATACTGTTGTTGTCAAAGGAAAGGTATAAGAAGCGTGTAGGGAGAATTATAGGATTAAAAATTAGGGTGGGAAAATATGGAAGCTATAGGTTTTTTTGAATTTTAAGTTGTTGCTTTTATTCTAGGTCTGTAGTTCTTATGTTTTACTGAAAAATTGTTGTCATCAAAAGCCATTAGAAATACAAATTTTGTAGTTGATGATTCTAATGAGAATTTCATTCTTTTCCTTTTTGTTCCTATATTTTCTACTTTGTTCATCCTTCTTATATTTTGTTTAAATTATTTTGGGCCTTTTTGTATTGTAGAAAATACTAAAGTGTTGAAATTTGTTTTATAATCTAACATTGTTAAGTTGGATATCTTGTGGCTAGATCACATAGTGACTACCTTACTTTCTATCAAGTGTTTTATTAGATTTGTTGTGAGTGACGCAGCCTGGTCCTGTAGTAAGACATATTTTAGTCAGTTATAAATATACTTTTCAATCTGCATAAAAGAAGGTTGTTTTAGGGCTGATACATTGTTTCTTTGCTCCCATAAGAATAAAAAATTTCTGCAGTAGAGTATAAACAACAGGTTCACGGATCCTGTATGTTTGGAAATTATATATCAAAGTGGGATTTGCAGATTACCTTATATGAAAGCTCCTGCTTGCATCGGTTAGTTGCAAGGGGAGAGAGAGAGAGAGAGAGAGAGAGATCATACAGTATAGCGTGAGGAGAGGCATGTGGTCAGAAGCAGTGGGCAAAATTTCTTCCAGAAAATACTTCATCTAGATGCAGTTTTATCCTAAATACTCTTATACAAGTTCTGCCCTCAAAACACTTGATCTAGACTCATTTTCTTCTCAAAACACTTGGTCTAGACAGCTGTTTCCTCCTCAAAATACGATTTGAAGACCTGCACATCTATCACATGTGGTGTTCAATTACAAGAGCCCTGTTTAATTTCAAACCACTATATTAGACCCTAAATACTTTGTCGTTGACTTAGAAAACCGTGGCACATGACAGAGGTTTGGACCTTCCCAGCTTAAGTTTTTTTTACTTTATTGGGATCTTCTCTTGCCAACTTATATGCCAACTGATCTCTTAGGAATATTAGTCACTGTAATAGACCAATCAGCTCATGGGAGTCGGATGGATTCCCAGCTTAAGTTTTTTACTTTATTGGGATCTTCTCTTGCCAACTTATATGCCAACTGATCTCTTAGGAATATTAGTCACTGTAATAGACCAATCAGCTCATGGGAGTCGGATGGATTGGATACAATATGATTGAACAATTGCGGACTTGTCCTTTTTTTAAATAGTTGCAGTGTGAAGATGATGGTTGGTTCAAAAGATTTCATATTTAAGACTTGCGTTTGGTATGTCTGCAACAATTGTTTCAAGAAAACGTGTATTATTATGACATGAACGAATGTAGAATAGCTGCAAATGTTTGTACCTTTCCCCATTGTATTTATCACATAGGAAATTTTATTCCTTGCTTTTTGCAGGCTACCTTTGATTGTCTTATGAAGACCTACGGTTTCCTGACACCTGACTTCTGGATGGAGACTCGTTTCAGCAAATCTCCCTTCCAAGAGTACACAGACCTGCTTGCAAAACCCACAAAGGCTATACTTCTTGAGAACACTGAGGTGGTTGAAGCTTAAGATCTTTCTCCTAGCATTTGCTTCCTCTACTGGTCATCATGTTGAAGTAGGACCTGAGTTGACTCTGTTTACTGTCTGATGAACCCTCTTTTGGATTTTAGTTTGTTTTGTTTGTGTGACAATTTTATGATGCATTACTCTTTTGTGATACATTACTCCTTTCTTGCACATTATATCACAGTAGAGAGCTTGTTCTTTCCATCTTTTTTGATGTGAGCTTAAACTAGTTTATATGGTATTTAATTCTTGTACTAATCAAGGGAATAGAAAGAAAATCTTAATCACCATGTGAACTTCTTTCATATTTGGATCAATATGTGACTAAATCCAGTGTATCAGGTTCTAGAACAAGGATGCACCAATGAACCATGTTTTGCTGTAGTAGAAACTTTTCATCTATTGCCTCAACAAATCTATGCAATATAGTAATAAACTTGACTTCTTAATATGATTTAGGGTTCTTAAATCACTAGCTAGTGTTTTACAACAGTGATAATAATTGTCATTATTATTATTTCGATTGCTACAGAATACTGGTATGACACCCTTTTTATTACAAGGCAAAATTGCACATATCATATCCTTGCATTTATAGTTCTGATTAAACTTGACAGATGAAATTGTATTCCTTTGTGAGTGAATCTAGAGATATTTATTTCCAAAACTGAAACATTCTCAATGTTTTTCTGAAAACATAATCTATTTTACCATAAAAATTCATTATAGGAAGGTAGAAATGTCCATTTTTTAGAACTTGGTGGATGTGCATGGGTTTGAAAATACAATTATTTTCATTTATAAGTTTAATAACATAAATTTATCAATTTTACTTCAGAGAACATCTAAATAATAAGTTTTCAAAAAGTTTTTTTCTATTAACATGATAATTTACCCCATGCTTTCACAATAAAGGGGCAACAATATCCAAAGAGGAATCAAAATTTTATATTTTATATGAATATAGAGATATTTTTATTTAAAATTTATATATTTTGAATATAATTCTATAGACGAGTATACTAACAACCATTTACAAGTGTTAGTGTTTAGAGAAATCCAAGGCAATAAAGGATCACCCCAGATAAAGAGCTAATATCATTTTGCAGGGGGAATGGGGAAGAGGGTAATTAAAGAAGCCAAGGGAAGGTAGGAATCAAATTTGTTGATGGAGGGGAAAGGGACAACGAAGAAAGCCAAAGATGACGAGGAGGAAAGGAATCAAGATCATTGGCAGAAGGAAGAGAGAGTGGCAGATGAGGAAGGTGATGAAGAGACTGGAACTAGAACTCATCATCCATCAATTTAGTGAAACGTCATCATGCCTTGTTGATATAACACACGCGGTCCGTCTATCATCTCTTTTCGTAAAATTTATTGTCTGAGCGGAAATTAGACTCTCTTTTTTTAACATCACTATACGTTAAAAAAATTATATTAATTTTTTTATAATTATATAAAAAAAAAAATTAATCATATTTACCAATCGATTTTACTGATGACATAATAGTACATTTATGAATGACATAAAAAATTATAGATAAAAATATAATTTTAACTTTCTAATTACGTTTTTTTTTATTATGTCATAATTAAAATTCCTTAGTCAACTATTATAGTAGTGACGGACTGTCACGGACAAACTTATAAACAAGATGTTCGATGTAATGCTCATGTATGTCCGTGTCTCTGGGCATGTTCTTGCCTTATACAGAATGTAGAGAGGCGGCCGAAGGCTTAATAGTCCCATTTTAGTTGGGTTGGTAGCCTCTTTAGGCTTGTAAATAAAGGTTGTGTCATGTGGACACGCTCGAGAGCTTTTCGGTCTGTAATGGACCATTTTACCCTTTGTTGTGCCACTGTTCAGACCTTGTAAAGTCTGTTTGTAATTTGCATTGTCTATGAAGTGCTTTTCGGAGATGTTTGCTTGTGGATCCCGATTGAGGCATTTTCTCTAGCCCGTTCTCTCTTTTGTTGGTCCTAAGGGACGATGGGAGGCTTCGGGGAGGCTGACCTTTGCGGACGGACACGCAAGGGTGCCGCACGCCTTAGGCAAAATCAGCTAAGGTCGTGACATTGTGGTATCAGAGTGGGACAAGCACTCATAGAAACACTTGACATGCAAACGTGGGGGACCTAGCGGGGCTGCATGGAGGGCAGTCAGCACACGCGCGATCGTTTGAGGGAAAACGGGCATGGAAATGTAGGGAAGAGGAGTCGCTCAGAGGAGCGGGCATCTAACATTGGCATTCAGAGGAATGGCCAACCCTTCGCGCAAGAGGCACCACGAGAACAGGCAAGCTTGGAAGAATTTGGAGCGCACAAAGGTTGGGATGGCTGAGTTTGAGCTACGGCTCAACGTTGACAACTATACTTGATGGTGCTCTAGGCAAGCGAGGCGCTTGGCAAGAATGAGACCATACAAGGTGGAATGAGTTGCTCAACGACCAAAAGAGTTATGCAAAGCTCACAGAGGTGAGGGGAATTGCTAACTCGAAGAATTTGGTACTCATGCATGGGCTTGTATGCGGACGATGGAATGTTCGTGGCCATCCCAAGGCGACCGAGACTCGGCGCCATGGAGCATTAAAACTTTCTCTTCGACTTGTGAAGGATACGTCCGTAGGAGGCTGAAGTGTGCAACGAGTTCAGCATGTTGCTAGGCCTTGAGGGGCGCAGTGGGGGCTGTATTGACGGGGAGTCGCAATCTAGCAAGTGCGTTTGCAGGAGGCAGAACAATGCACAGTTTGTTTAGCAGATCGGAGTAGTCCAAGGGGATGGTGGTCTCCGAAACGAAGAGAGATGTTGCTCAAATGGGATAGTTATCCAGGAGGGATAAGTCCCGGCTCTCCAGAGGGAGAATCATGTGCGACGGACTGCACATGTTGAGGAAGAGTACCTCAACAAACAACAACTCCACGAAGCTCGATGGACTGAGCAAGCGGCGAGGAGTCGTCGCATGATCTCGCTCGAGAGAATGCATTGGTGGATGCATTGCGAGATCAAGTGGGGGAGCGACCCAAAGCAACGCAAATGGAGGCACACTTGGAGTCGATATGGAGATCGGACTCAAGGGAGGGCTGACCCGTGGAATGGTGGACGCAAGGGCCACCATCGACTCAATGCAAACACGAGGAGCAGAGTAACTTGGGTGTAACTTGGCGAAGTACTCAAGCCGCTTGAAGGGAGCCAGCATAGAAGTTGGAACATGGAGCAGAGGCACAGTGCTTTCCCTAGACAGAGGTCAAGGACATGAACTCTTGCAGAGGCAGGAGTAGAATCATGTTGTTCCATGGGTCCTTCATTCTGACGGAGCGGACTCATCTTGCATGGTGCCAAAGACGAAGGGAGCTTCGGGGCACATGCACCTTATCTCGGAGGAGCATTTGATGGAGGAACTAAGGTGACTCAATTTGCGGAGGCGAAGTTGGGTTCAGAAGGCCTTAGCACGGGGCAAGAGGACGCGGAGGCGGGTACTCTTGAAGAATATGCCACAGTGTTGCCATTCAAGTTGCCATAAGGGAAGCGGTGCGCAGCGGAGATTGTGCTGGTAGGGGCAGAGGCCCAGGATCCAGACAATGGTGCACAAATTACAGTGAAGTCGGGGGACTTCGGGAGCTACTAGGCGACGGACTGTCCTAGAGCGGTGCTTCATCTAAGTGTGACCCAGGAGTGGGTGGATGAAGGTCGATTGCCAAAGGAGCGAACAAAACCGAAGGTGGAAGAGATCCTGCGATGTATTGGCAGAGGCCACACATGGAGGGTTCACAATTCGAGTTTATTCCACAAGGATCAGAATGCAATGGAGATGTCACCAGGAGGCGACATGGTGCAGCGGATCGTGGTGGAACAGTTCGTGGCAATGTGATACACACGACATTGTCCCGTGAGGGATGAGATCATATGGAGGTATGATCGGGAGCTATTGGGAGCTCCACTTCGGTGAACAACATGACGACAAGAAGGGCTATGGATTCAAGGAGTGAAGGCCATGGTACCGCAGAGGCGGGTCTTCCGGGCGTGCATCGAATTTTGCATCGGATGAAAACCTTGGTCATCAGCATATGGGGGCTGTGTTCCACCAAGGGAAGAGTTCGAATGCAAGTACCAATGAGTTCCATGGGAGGGACTTGATCATGCAGAGGTATGATCGAAGCAGCTGGAGAGTTGGACTGCTCCAGAGCTCATATTCGCTTAAGGGAGCCCGACAAGTCAAAGGACAAGGTCGAGTAAGCGGACGTTGCTACCAAGGAAGCTAAGGAGAACAGAATCGGTGCAAACTCTACAACGTGATGGCAGAGGCCATGCATGGGAGTTGCAGTCTGTCTTTCCATCGACCAAACGGACTGCTTGGAGAACACAGAGGTGCTGAAGCAGGGGGTCGAAAGGGGCGAGGAAGCGACGACGAGTCCAGAGGGACTTAGCTACCCAAAATCAAGCAATCAGTGAGAATGGAGGTGGACTCAGAGGAGTGTCACGAAGGCATATCTACCGATTGTGAAGAAAAGGGATGTAGATGCGAGGCGACGGATAGTAGTGCCATGGGCATGGCAGCGCCATGGTACCGCAGAGGCGGGACTTTCGTGAAAGTCATTGATCCCTTGCTCTCATGGAGGGAGAGCTCTTGGTCGTGAAAGGGGCCGAGGAGGTGGAGAATGCAGAGGCAATATCCAAGTACCGAGACAAGGCTGAAGGGCAGAGGCCAAGAAACTTCGTAAGACCGGTGTCAACAAGTTTCTCATCAAGATAGCCGTAAGTGAAGGACTTCGGGTCATGCAAGAGTGCACGACCAAGGAACGAAGCAAGCAGTACGTGGTGCTGTACCTTTGCTACTCAGTGGAGTAGGCGGCAGAGTTGATGGAGAAGACGGTACAATCCCAGAGGCGACCTCATCTATCAGAGAATTACTCCAAGTTGGGGTGAAAACTTCCTGCATTCCAGAAGTTCAATGGCATTGAGAAGGTGAATCACAGTAACTAACTCAACGCAAGGAGTGCAAACACTTCAAGTGCTTCAGAAGTGTGAGCAAAGAGCAGGCGAAGGCCAATAACCAGCTCGATGCATGAAGTACAACCTCGAGGAGGCGGGCGAAGTCAAGTAACCTTTGCCTTCTCAACTCTTAAGAGGATGGGCGAAACCGAGTACCCCAATTCTCTTATCTATCCAGCAGAGGAGCTCTGCACAAGTTCAAAGACCCTTCGAAGAGAATGGAAGACAACAGTTGTCAAATCCTCACCAATGGTGATCAGTGCTACTGAGAGTAGATTGTCCGCTTCATTTCCCAACGAAATGCCAATCGAAAGCGGAAGTGATGCGAACCTACTTGGATGTGACAACTAACTGAAAGAAGAGTCAATGAGCAGATTTTGTGGAGGAAGGACCCAAAACTTCAGAAGTTTGCGAGAAGATGCTCGTTAAAGCTCCAACAAGCATCCACCCAGTTCAAGCAGCATGTGGAATTTCTGAGAGACTGGCGCAGTAAGGATGATCTTTTCCTTCATCTGGGAGATCCGCAGGAATCAATGAGGATCAACACAACTCAGCCAACCCCACACCAGAGTCAGAGTCATTGGCGAGTTGAAGCAGCATGGCGGATCAAAGGTTCGACTACTCAAAAACAGCAGCGGAGAGCAGCTGGGAGCCAGGAGGCGCATTGCAGCTGGAGCGGAAGATTGAAGACTCAACAAAGGCGAAGAGTTGCAGTGTTCACAAAGGCTTCGACGAGGACGTCGAAGGGATAAGTGGGGGAGAATGTCACGGACAAACTTATAAACAAGATGTTCGATGTAATGCTCATGTATGTCCGTGTCTCTGGGCATGTTCTTGCCTTATACAGAATGTAGAGGGGCGGCCGAAGGCTTAATAGTCCCATTTTAGTTGGGTTGGTAGCCTCTTTTGGCTTGTAAATAAAGGTTGTGTCATGTGGACACGCTCGAGAGCTTTTCGGTCTGTAATGGACCATTTTACCCTTTGTTGTGCCACTGTTCAGACCTTGTAAAGTCTGTTTGTAAGTTGCATTGTCTATGAAGTGCTTTTCGGAGATGTTTGCTTGTGGATCCCGATTGAGGCATTTTCTCTAGCCCGTTCTCTCTTTTGTTGGTCCTAAGGGACGATGGGAGGCTTCGGGGAGGCTGACCTTTGCGGACGGACACGCAAGGGTGCCGCACGCCTTAGGCAAAATCAGCTAAGGTCGTGACAGGACGTTGATACTGTTAAAAGTTGTGGGTGGTTACTATTATAGTAAGAATGAAGCAGTGGTCAAACCTTGTCAATGTGGATTGAAACATTGACAATTGAGGTGTGGGTGGGGGCGTGGCAATTGTGACGACTTGATGATGGTGGATCTCAATGATGTCCTTAAAGATGGGTAGGGTAGAGTTTCGGAGGTAGAGTTGAGGGACTTTTATGATTTCTTACGGGGGGAGGAGGAAGAAGAGGAAGAGTGATAATGAGAGGTGAGACAAAGAGAGAGAAGGAAGATGACAATGACGATGGTTGTGCTGATGAAGAAGCAGAGTGACATCGCTCTACTCTACATTCGTGGCTTCAGCTTTGTATCGCTTTGAATCTGTATTGGCATCGACGCTCATCCTTCTTCCCCCCTTCCTTGATCCCTCATTCTTCTTC
This sequence comes from Musa acuminata AAA Group, assembly GCF_036884655.1. Lineage (NCBI taxonomy): Eukaryota > Viridiplantae > Streptophyta > Magnoliopsida > Zingiberales > Musaceae > Musa > Musa acuminata. The sequence goes on along the minus strand of NC_088338.1, from coordinate 2,285,286 downwards.
ACCTTTTTTGTCGCTCTACATTTGCGTCAACACCAATGCAGATATAGGGCAATGCATAGCAAAAGGACAGATGCCGATGCAGATGTAGGGCGATGTAAAACAAAGCAACGCTACTATGCATCTGCATGACACCATTCTGCTTTTACATTAACGCGGGCATCATCCTCGTCCTCTTCCTCCACTCTTTTCCCCTCACCTCTCGTTGCTACTCTCCCTCCTCTTCCCCCTCTCATCACAAAAAGTCACATAAGTTCCTCAAGCTCCACCTCTAGGATTTTATCCTATTCATCTCTAAGGACATCCCCGAGATCCATCACCACCATCATTAAATTATTGTCATTGCTATGGCTCTCATCGACTATTGCGTCGTTCATTGCATCGCAATGATAAGATCGATCATTACATCGTTCTTATCGACTATTATCACAACAACTACCTACGACTTTGACGATGCTGTCGTCTATCACCATTACAATAATCGATTAGAAAATTTTAATCAGGACATAATAAAAATATAATTGAGATATTAAAATTATATTTTTATTTATTATTTTTGTATCATTCTTGTGTATACGTGCTGTATCTTTTATTTGTTAATTGGATGATGTTATGATAAATAAGATTAAATATTTTATTTTTATAACTATAAAATTTTTAATATATATATATTTAAAATCTAAAAATCGAGATGCCAAGATGCTTTAATTGCATAGGCTAAAGCCCCGATCTGTGATTGGCCCGCAAAACGGCTAGGAAAGCAAACGGGTCCGAAAGAAGCGTAGTAGTAGAAGAGACGGAACGGAAGAGGAGGGGGCAAAAACTCCCCATGGATTTAAGCCGCCGAGCAGAGGCTGAGGCGATGAGGTACTCTCCAATGGCGAGGTCGAGCCCCCACTCCGTCCAAGATCTTCCACCCCGACCCCTGCTCCCAACACCTGGTACTCCCTCTCACTCTGTGCTGCCGGTTGTTTCCCTTGCTTTCTTGCGTCAAAGATTATATCTTTACTGTCGGAGTAGGTTACCAAGAACAAAGATGGTATCTTTCTTAGAATGGCCAACACCCGGTACTGTTTTGTTGGTTCGGCACTACTTCAAATTTCGAATCTTTTTATGAGTGGATTGGTCAGTTCTCTCGTTCCCCTTTTTAGTTTTCCTTTTATGGACAACGAGTGGTGTAGATGCAATCGTAATTGGTTGTTTGGTTCCTTCAAGACAATCCGTCGGCTATTTCTTCGACCAAATATTAAAAACTTATTCGGTACAGTAACTTTCAATACTAACTGGAACAGAAAGTATGAATCTTTACCCCGTTTTGGTAATTAACCTTTATTGATTATCCAATTCTATCCTAGTTTAAACTTTGAATGTTTAAAAAGTAAAACCTCAATCTTTACCCTGCTTTGTCTGACTGCTCGAATGGACTTCAATTTGAGCGTGGATGGAAGGAGTTCGTTGCGGACCATGCCATGCAGATTGGACACTTCTTGGTGTTCCGACTTGACGGGTGCTCTTCCTTCTCAGTGTTGGTGTTCGATGCAACTGCATGCGAAAAGGAGGTGGCTTTCCTTGCTAGGCCTTGCTGCGGAAATGTGGCCACCATCAGTCGGCTCCTGTCTCGCAAGAAGGCAGCTGTCGTTGATAGGCCTCACCTGCAAGACATTGATACTGTCATTCATGTGAACGTTGATGAGAAGGAAGTCAAGGACTCAAAGACTTTGGTTTTGTCCCCAGTTGATGTTACAGTAACCGAAAAAAGGAGGAAGACAAAAGCATCAATCGCCTTGCAAGCCAGGAACCGTTGTTGAATGAGATATGCATGGGTGCGATGGTCTGAAATTCAAAAGATTGAAAACAAGCCCATATGACAAAGCAGGTTCGACTTTTATTCTGTTTGAGTTTTTGTTCTCTTTGATGTACTCAGAGATCATGCAGTTTGCTACTCTCTTCTGTTAATATCAGATGTTAGTGGCCATTTTTAAAATTTGTATGTTATGTAATTAACTTGGCATTTTCAGACCAATTGATTCAACAACTCTTAGTTATATGTCTTTTCAGAGAAACAAATCAATGTGGTAATTTTGTCTTACAGTACCACTTATGAAATTAAATACTAACAGAGTCTAAACCTTTAAAGTCTATTAACTCAATTCACCACAGTTCAATTGTAAATTGAGCTAAACTTCAGAGAGGTCATGGCGTGTAACTGTAAATATAGACAAAAAAGAGAATTTCAGTTGTAATTTTGTTCACAGCATCAGTCTGTTAGTCTATGACACTTGAGATATTAATCAGAGCTAAATCATTCATGCCAGCTGCCAAATGTAGTCCTCATTCTGAAGATTCCACAAGACAATCAATAAGCAAGAAATATGTTGGTTGATTAAAGCAATTGGATGAGCATTCAGAATGTTGGCGACTACCGAAGTCTGATGAAGTTTGTCGACGCGGGGAAGAAAACTGTTTCTTTTCTGAAAATGCAAACATAATCTTTTCTTCTGAAAAGGTGTGATTCCTTTTAGTTACTTTAAGCTTGTTTGGTCAGTATAACTTAAGTTAATTCCAAGGCCTTGCCATCTCTATGTCTTCTAGTTGTGGCAAAGGTGCAAAGAATGCCAGCTCTTATCTTGCAACGGCAGCCTGTCACAAAAGAGGAAGTGGAAAGTGCTCTTCACAAGGCATAATTATTCAAATCAAAGAATCCAATTTTCCATACAGTCACGTATGACATATGTTTACACAGGCAGGCCTTTTTATGGTAAGCATATGGTTGTCTATTTTTCATGTCAATAATAACTTCTTGTTACCTTGAACTCAAATAAACATTTTTGTGTTTCCATTATCCAACTTCCTAAAAGATTAAATCATGTTTCTAATGAATAATTTGAGAAGAATTTTCTGCCGTCTGCATTCCAGCTTTACTTCCCAACTTCATCTGTCTATATGTTTAGTTCCTGTAATATTGTAAATCTGTTCCTTCTATTCGTCTGCTATTACTACTGCCATATGATTGCCAGCAGAATATATTGTTGAATAATCAAACATATTGCAGAGATATTGAAAGCGTTTTGCATTTCAGTATCACCTATCTGCATATTAGTTGTAGATGATACAACATACATGCATAGTCACCAATTCCTATATATATATATGTGTGTGTGTGTGTGTGTGTGTGTATATATATATATATATATATATATATATATATATATATATATATATATATATATATATATATATATATGTTGTGAGGTGTATGGAAAAGTGGTTCTTTGTCCTTTATTTTCTTAATTAAAGTGGATTTAATAGCAAAACTATGAGCAGGATTTTTCACACAGACATTTATGAAGAGTGGAGAAAGTACTAGTCGTTGTATGAATTTGGAGCAGAATCTGACAAAGAAAGCCTTTGCTAGATGCATATCTTGTGAAAATGTCATCCTTTGGATAATTAATGACAAAATATATGTATAATACAAGCTTAAAATGAAATTCTATGGATAATTAATGAAAAAATGTGTGTATAATGTAGTCCTGTTCTGAAGAACTTTGCAGTTTAATTTTTTTAGACTGCTATGATGCTTGTTGCCATGATAGTTTCTGAATATCTGGTCCTCAGCTGGTTTATTTGTTGAAATAGGCCTTGATAGTTAAAACACTCTGTTACATTTGTACTAATGTTTTTTTTTTTCCAATTGAATCTTTATAATACAAAATTTAGCTGGATTTCAAAATTCTTCAGCTTCATTCACTTGAGAAGCATGTGCTTTTCCTATTTCAGAATCATATTATTATAATCTATTCACAAGCATTTTGTTGCAAGTTTAACAAGGCCCCTCCTACGTGGTTCTGTTCATTCCGTTCAAATCTTGACTTTGTTTAAGTGGTATACAGAATGTTCCTTCCTCTTTTGCAAGACTTCAACCTCCAAAGATCTCTCAAAGGATTACTCTCTGGGATGAAAATGGGAAGCCATGGCAGGTGACCTATGTATATTGCAGCTATCGTGGCTGCCTAGGCGGTGGTTGGCGAGCCTTCTCGTTTGCTCATAATATAGAGAAGTATGATGTCTGCATCTTTGAACTGATTAAGAGAATTCATCTGAAGGTCCATATCTTTCAGAGTTGTAAATGAAATAACACCATTGATTGGTAATTGTAAAAGGTAAAACTTAAAATTCTATTGCTTTCTTTTTCTTTTTCTCTATCAATGGACAATAAGTATGTAGCTTCCAAGATTCCCTTTTTTTTTTTATCCAATCAAGGATGAATATTGTTAGGGATTTTCATTTTTACTTAAATGTTATGTACACAATGTTATTGTCCAGTAATTCTCTATAGCTTCTTCCTCACCATGATGCTTCCAGTGATAGTCACCGCAATGTTTTATTGACTATCTGAGCTTCACAAGAATCTTATTGTGGCTCAAGCTGAGATTGGAGTAGCTGCAATTATTTTTTCCATAGCAACATCCTTTTAGAAGCATTTACTTCCTTTATTTTAAACTGACAATAAGAAGAAACATATTGATTAGTAGTACTTTCATGATCAGGATTTCTTAATCAAGGATGGTTCAGAGGACTTCTTTAGCCTAATAATTCTTTGATATGTCTCAACCAAGGATTTCTGGGTTCCTCTAATTTGGTATTTTTGATACCCAATCTTTCATATTCCTTTGTGATATTCATTTAATTACATATGCTGTTACTCATGCAACTCTTATGAACAGTCCTGTTAAATCCCATCCTTTGTAATTACAGAAATGGAAGTTTCTGTATTTGATTGTTTCATTATACTAGATGATGGAATTGGAATTCTTATAAACCCATAGATTAAATGGTTATCTCTCACTCTTTTGGTCCATTTTAGTCAAGTTGGTAGCCTCCTAACAAGAACTAGGGGACAAGAGTGGGTGGAGCATATAGAAAGACAAGAAACTATGTCAGATCTCATAGATATGAATGTTAATCATCTTAAAGATAGACATATAATCCCTTAGTCTAAAAATCATTTCTCCTCGAATCATAAAAAGGTAAGATAAGAATTTGACCAAAAGTGACCCATCATATTGACATTTAGTTATAATATAAGATAGGGAAAAAAAATAATTCTTTGCACTATTTCATATCAATAAAGATAAATGAGTCAATTAGTCCAAGATTTTAATTTTATGCTAAAAACATGTAATATTGGGCCTAAATGAGTTAAATTAATATATATGATCAGTGGGAAAAAATTGATATAATATGCATACAAGAGTTTTCTAAACATGTGTCACTCTCTTATATATCTGTCTAATCACTTTCTCTATCATCCTCTTTCTCTTCTCTTATCCTTTTGCTATCCTATTTATTTGTTGTCCAACATTGAACAATTTATTTTTTTAATCCTTTTGGTCATCAAAATTTTCAGATCATCTTATAATGAAAATATATTTCACAAATGTATTTTTATAACTTTTGTATATTTTTAAATTTTATTTATTAGAATGTGGTTTGATGACAACTATAACATGTCACCCTTTGTCCACCAAAAACGTTTTCTCATCTCTGATGACTCTTACCAAGAAACCCACCTGTCAAGGTCTTGGACGAACAGTAAGATCCATACCGGGTCCCATGTCGCGTACAGTCTAACCCAAGCTCGGTGGGTAGATAATCTAGTACTGGTAGAAAAGACAGCGCGCTTTCCTTGAAACCGTGAGGGACTGCCGTCTCTGTAAATATGTCGTTTACTCTATTTTGTTACCTGCTTTGTGATTCGAGAAGCTTTGCTTGCGACAGTTTACTTGTGGGCCCATTAGGAAGGTACTCGCGGGGGGGTGACGAACTAACAGGTAGATGATGACCTTCGATTCCAGGAGTCACGCTCTTATCGGTTGTTGTCGACGGCAATTGCCTAATCTCGTCTGATCCGGCGGCAATGGCCTCCCGCCGCCTCCTCGCCGCTCTCCTCCGTTCCTCGTCCGCTCGCCGACCCACGCTCGCCCGGCTCTCACCATCCCCCTCCCCGCCCCGTCGCCCCTCCCCCGCCGGGTACCTCCTTCACCGCGCCACCTGCTTTGCCACTGCCGCCGCGGCTCCGTCTCCACCGGCTCCGCCTCCTCCCCCCAAGGCGGCAGCCGGGCCCAGCGGAAAGATCACGGACGAGTTCACCGGCGCCGGCGCGATCGGGAAGGTCTGCCAGGTGATCGGCGCCGTCGTCGATGTCCGATTCGACGAGGGGCTGCCGCCGATCCTGACGGCCCTGGAGGTGCTCGACAACCAGATCCGTCTCGTCCTCGAGGTTGCTCAGCATCTGGGCGAGAACATGGTGAGGACGATCGCCATGGATGGGACCGAAGGGCTCGTCCGTGGGCAGAGGGTTCTGAACACTGGCTCTCCCATCACTGTAAGCTCCTAAGCCTCTTCTCTCTCACCTTTGCTAATCAAATTGCCCTTTCTTCGATATCGACATCAAATTAAAACCTTTAGCATTACTGACGTATCTATATCTTAGTGGAGATTGGACGAATGCATATGTGTATGAGTAGTGCCGTCTTGAGATTCGTCAAACAGATTATTAGCAGAGGATGCTAGCATATGATTTTGTGTAGTTTTATCTAAATATTAAGATCGTGCTAGATTGTATGATAACCTTGTTTAGTGGGATTTCAAATTCTTCATCGATAGTTTAAGTTTTCAACTGGTTTTGACTATTTTGCCAAATAGCATCCAGATAATGATCAGGACAAGTTCTCTCTCTCTTTTCCATCAATTTACAGCTAAAGTTAATGCCACATTTTAGAAAGTATCATTCTTGACACTTATTAACTTTTAACTTTTACCACCTCGCTTTTTTATGTCATTGCTGAACACATAATGATTTGGTAGACTTGTTTGACTTAGATACTGTTTTTAATTCAGTGGTGTAGTGCATATTGGAAATTTGGAATAGATGATATAGATGATAACCTTGTTATCTTGATTTTTCATGTCTGGTTATCTGGCAGAAGTAATACATATGTCATTTTACACACATTATGTGACTTAGTTACTTGTTCAGGTACCTGTTGGTAGGGCTACCCTTGGCCGCATTATGAATGTTATTGGGGAACCGATAGACGAGAAGGGTGAAATAAGTAAGATTTCAGGGTTTATTTTATTTTTTTTCTACACTTTGTTTGAGTCAGTTTCATATCGTACTCAGCTTATGATATTGTGCATGTTTCCCTATTTTTCTTGTTTGCCACCTTTTTTCAATGAAAAGAGACAAACCATTTCCTTCCAATCCATCGTGAGGCACCTGCTTTTGTTGAACAGGCAACAGAACAACAGATTCTTGTTACGGGCATCAAGGTGTGATTTTTAGCTCTCCTCATTTTAGGTCCAGCATATTTTCCTTTTTCATCAGATACCTATTGTTGTGTTCTTCCTGTTGCAACTTTCATATTTTAATAGGTTGTGGATCTTCTGGCACCTTATCAAAGGGGTGGAAAGATTGGTTTGTTTGGTGGTGCTGGTGTGGGGAAAACTGTACTTATCATGGAATTGATCAACAATGTTGCAAAAGCTCATGGTTTGTCTTAACTTCCAATCATTTATTTTTGATATTGATGAGCAATTGTTAACTTTAATTGTCACTTTCTTTATCAGGTGGTTTCTCTGTCTTTGCTGGTGTTGGCGAACGAACTCGTGAGGGAAATGATTTGTACAGGGAAATGATTGAGAGTGGTGTTATTAAGCTGGGAGACAAGCAGGTCTAAATAGAACAATCTTTTTATTGTTTTTCTGTTATTTTTCTATTTTAATGCTTTCTTATACAGAATTATGCTTTTTTACTCGGTTTGTGTGCCAGATTGAGAGTAAGTGTGCTCTTGTATATGGGCAAATGAATGAGCCCCCTGGTGCTCGTGCACGTGTTGGTTTGACAGGGTTGACAGTCGCTGAACACTTTCGAGATGCTGAGGGGCAAGATGTGCTTCTCTTTATTGACAACATTTTCCGCTTCACACAAGTTAGTCTGCAGAAATCTTGCATGTATAATATTTTCCTTAGCATTGCTTCCGTATTTGTACTTGGTATTCTCATACATTATGTACAACTTAGGCGAACTCTGAAGTGTCTGCTTTGCTTGGTCGTATCCCTTCTGCTGTTGGCTACCAACCAACTCTTGCTACTGATCTTGGAGGGCTGCAAGAACGTATTACTACAACAAAGAAAGGATCTATTACCTCAGTGCAAGCTATCTATGTGCCTGCTGATGACTTGACAGATCCAGCTCCAGCAACAACCTTTGCCCATCTGGATGCCACAACTGTGCTTTCACGACAGGTTTCATTTGCAGTTGTAATCTATAAACTATTTGTCATTGTGATAATTGTGTAACTATCCTAATTTACTTTCCTCTTCATTGCTTCACTTGTAGATTTCTGAGCTTGGCATCTATCCTGCTGTTGATCCTCTTGATTCCACATCCAGAATGCTTTCTCCGCATGTGTTAGGGGAAGAACACTATAATACTGCTCGTGGTGTTCAGAAGGTTCTTCAAAACTATAAGAACTTGCAAGATATCATTGCAATTCTGGGAATGGATGAGCTTAGTGAAGATGACAAGTTGACAGTTGCTCGTGCTCGAAAAATCCAGCGGTTTCTGAGCCAGCCTTTCCATGTTGCTGAAGTATTTACAGGTGCACCTGGAAAATATGTTGAACTGAAAGAGAGTGTTAACAGCTTTCAGGTCAGTAACTTATTCAAAAGGCTAGTGCCTACAAATTTTTATCTTTACTTTAAGTAAATTCCATACTGTGCTTGTATTGTGCTAAAAGTATTCCATGATTTTAGAGTTTTTAGGCATAGATACATTCTAGTGATTGCTACATTAGGAAAATTTCTTTTCAAACATATACTTTCAATCAGGGTTTGCCAAACCAGGTACTGGATCCGACTTAGATATTCATTGGGCTGGTACATATCAGCCTGTACCAGTGTATCGACACATGCTGCACCTGTAAGTACTGGTGTTTCAGAGAGGAAGAAAAAGGGGAGAAGAGGAAGAGCCAGTGGAGGAAGGAGGAAGAAAAAGGGAAGAAGAGGAAGCGGTGGAGGAGGAAGAAGGAAGAAGAGGAAGAGGAGAAAGACTTACATAAGATGTGGCGGTGTGCAGTGAGGTCGTGATCGCTCCTTGGTCCGGTATCCGCCTGCCTGAGAAGCATTGATCGCAGCATCAGGGGTGATGCTCGTGAGCCCTGCGGAAGCGGAGGCGGTGCTCGTGAGCTGCGGCACTCGCGTGAGAAGTGGGAATTAGGGTTTCCCACTTCTCTTATGCGGTGGATCGGATTGGGGTGGGTCTGCATACCGATCAACGCTTGGACTGGTACATGCCTCCTGTTCTGTATCAGTCTGAGCGAAACGGCGATTCCTGCTTTCAAGTCCAGAAAATTGCATGTTGGAATGGGAAAACATGGAATCTGTAGAGTTGCAGGTTCTATAGGGTCTTTGTTGGTCTGTTCCTATGCATAATTTCTTAAAAAGCATTTACTCTGTAAAATTTGCCATTAGTTTGTTGCTTTTTGTTGGTTAAGTTAGAGCACTGCACGTGCTGTAATCTAGATGTTTGGTAAGATAAAGAAACCCTACAAGAATATACATATATATATATATATGTATATATATATATATATATATATACATATATGGATATATACAAATATATACATGTATATATATATATATATGTATATATATATGTATATATATATATATGTATGTATATATATATGTATATATAAATATAAATATAAATAAATACATACATATTGACTGACTATATATTACATAGAGTTGCCTAAGTGCTTTTTACGGAATGGAATGGACTTGATTTGAACCACCCTGGTCCAACTAACCTCAGAAGATAGCTGACCGGTCACTGGCCTTATTTTCGTATGTAGATGGTAGCGGGGTCTGTCTTGGGCTTCGCATGCCAGATAAGAGACCTGAGAGTTGATGTGGGGCCTCGATTGATGTTCTTTGAGGTTGTTTTTGATCAGGTCAGAAACTGGATACTTACAGATGGTTTTAAAGATATAATCTGGCTAAAAAAAGGAAAGAGATAGAATCTGGCTTCAACAAGTAATCATGTATGTGCCTGATAAAAAAAAGTCTAATGGTCCTGCTTGGATCTGTGGATTTTCGTCTCTTTTGCCACATTTCACTTAAAGGATTGTAGATAGTGCATTGGGCATCCTATGTTTGCTTTTTTCTTCTTTTTCTATTTTCCATACAAAAGGATTTTCCCTTAAAGAAAGAAAGATCCCCAGTAGAAAAAGATATGGATTCTAGAATCTTGTGGCTAGCAAAATAGGGTTTATTTAGATGGAGATGGGACCACCAGCCCCTGTATGATGTGGAATGGAGAAAAATGTGACCTCATTAAGGTGCATGCAACTTCTCCAAGGCTTACAGCCTCTCCATCGGGGTGAAGAGCAGTTAGGGCCCGCTTGTGAGGATTGCAATGGTATTTTAAGGGAAGGGGAGCAACCACAACAACAGATGAAATTTGATTATATTAATTATTAAATTTTCAGCATATTACTCATGTAATTAATGGAGCTTTCTGGAGTAGATTAGAAATTTAGAAGTCTGGTGTGGTTAGAAGTTCACTATTGGTGCTATAATTGACAATGAGATTAATAGTGCACTAAGCCTAGAGATAGGTATCGAAATTTTGTCATCCTTCTATTTAATAAGGTATTTCTTTTTAACCCTCCTCTTCTTTGGGCGGTCAAGTTTTTTACCCGAAATGGAGAATGCCATTATAGGGACCAAATGTTATCTAGTTGTATCAAAGTAAGGGTGTCCTATGCAACAATCTATATGGCTTGTGGTGTTTCTACCAACACTGACATAATGGGAGGTGAGTCCCCTGCTCATCCTCAGGAATTCGCCAAGCTGAAATAATAATGGACGTTATGCATGCAAAACTTCAATATTAATTTGCATATCTTCAACGAGTCAATGCGCACTTGGACAAGATGATAGACAATCATCAGGGTTTTGAAGGCATTCTTGAGGATAGTAACAGCCTATTGAGTTACACCTCAAAAAAAAAAAAAAAAAATCCAGTTTACAACAATCTTTGCAATCTACCAAAACGCAGCAGCTATTCCTTTCTGTTTAGCAATCTTTTTCACTCTAACAACCCAGTTTGATGACCTCTTATGAGATGTGGATAGCAGGTCAGCCTTTGAATGGTTAGTCATGCTATTTCAAGGGAAGGACAAACAATCACATCAACAGATGAGAATATATATATAGTAGATTACTTAATATATTTTTAGAATATTGATCATGTAATTCATAGAGCTCTATGGACAAGAAAATAACTGTGATCAAATCAGGAGATTTGATCAAACCCTATATGTATGAGATTCTGCAAGGCATGTAGTCTTATAAATAGGCTATTTTCCCAGAAAAAAGGTTAGAATATTATCACCTTTCTTCTATCTTATTCTTCCGCGGAAGGCCAGTTCTTCTCCTTGAATTTGAGAGTATCTTGATAGTAGGGTCATATTATTCCCCTTTTTGAGAATTGTATGTGCCTACTATCAATTAAAAATGCAAGTACGGGCAATTCACAGCAGGCTTCACCTCCTTGTTGTGAATTGTTGTATCACTGAATTTAATTGATTAGTTCTATACTTGATTGTTACTTCATGAAAGGTGGTTTTTAGTCCAACGTAAGGTTACTTCTTTAGGACATGCATGATCAGAGTTCGAGCTATGAAAAGTCTCTTCATATATAGATGTAAGCTGCATACATTGATTCTCCCTAACTACATTGGTGGAAGTCTTGTGTTTTAAAGTCACCCTATATTCAATTGTCACTTCATCTACAAATAAGAAGCATTTTCAATTTTACTGTAATGAAGCCCTTTGGCTTTTGTGATTTGTGTCACAAAATATGACATTCTTGTACCTTCAGCATCAGAATGTGTTGAACTGCCTGATTTACTGGATTCTATTGGATTTGATTTTTTCTGAAACTTCTTACCCTGTGCATATGTTGGTGACTTGTGCTCCTATATTATGATTGGCAGGGTGTTTTGGATGGCAAATATGATGATCTGCCTGAGCAGTCATTTTACATGGTTGGAGGTATTGAGGAAGTCATCGCAAAGGCCGAGAAGATTGCTAAGGAGTCTGCAGCATGATCTGAGTTTCTTCAGCATACTCAGATTTTTTTTTTTCTATATATTCAATAATATCAATGATGTAGCAGCAGCGACTGCTGCTTGCACTCAACAAATTTGCAATTTTTAGGTTTCGACTCATTCTTTATGCTTTATAGAGCTGGGGATTTATAGTTATTTTGAGAAGAGCACACATGATCCTTCCGGGATACATTTGGCCCAATAAAAAAGATGCAGAATTTGATCATGCATCTAAAACATGAACACCAAGCATGTTGGTGTTCGACCTATCTCTCATCAATTCTTGTAATGTGTCCAGTGGCTGTATCCTACCAACTTTGGTTGAAACATTTTTTTTCGTTTGATTTGTTATCTCATACTTGACCTCAATCCTTTTGGCGATGGAATGCTAGTATCTGCTTTGTGCTTCATTCAGTACATTTAGTGCAAGAATTTAAGTGATCTTATAGCTAATAATAATACTTTGGTATCTGTTACCACTTTGTGTGATGCCTCAAGAAACTGCTTATGCTTTAGTGAGTCTTTTCATGCTGCATATTCTTCTCCATTCATAACAGTTTCCTATGTTATATCCTTTTATTTCCTATTAGAATAATTGTGTTGTATATTCCTAGTAGAACAATTGACTTAAATTCTCTTGTTATCTCTGTTGTTGAGACACCTCCACCCTATCAGGACAACTTAGATACTGACACCATGGATATTTATGCTATTCTACATGATTTCTGATATTTCTGTTATTGCTATAATATTTGTTAATTTCAAGAGACTTGGTGTAGATATATTACATTCTTAGTTCATGGAGGTAAATATGCAACCAGCTTTAATATGAGCATATAACAACATTTATAGAGGCTCATAATTTCTTGATATCATCAACAATGTGCATTATTTCTGCCCATGCAGGTTGAAATATTTTATCCTAAGATATCTCGGATTTATCTTACATTAGAGTGGCTTATTTTTTAGTAAAGGATAAGTTTTGAAAATGGATTTTCATCTTCGTATCGATAGAACATTGTTACGATTAAAAAAACAAAATCTTTATTAGGTCAATTAAAACATCTTTTTCAGATTTATTGGATGAGATCTCCAATTCTTAGCATATAATAAGGTCGCTCACTCTTAATTACTATGTTGAGGAGGTTGATAAAAGATGCGATTATAGATTCCTTCATTTATAGTATTTTCTAAAGTTTCATATACAAAGCTAACCAAATTTTATGGACATCCTTTAAAACATCATTGAGTCCTACAAGTTTTTGAGAATAACAATTGTGGACAAATGTGAAAGTACACACCAACATTTACATCTCAAAAAATTAAGATGGATAAATTTAATATTTATCGATCCCATTGTTCAACCAAAATTAAGACATCATCACTCTTGAAGCCCTCAAAGTATATATAGTAAAGGGGATTAATCACCTAAAGAAAGATGGATCAATAGATGTCTCAATGAAGGATGATTACTTAAAATTATATTAAAGTGGATGTAAAACTAAATTAATCTTTTAAAAAATAAAAAAAATCATATGCACATAATTTGGGATTTAAGAGATCATTTGCAGTGAGAATGACTCCATTTTACTATTCTTACTATTTGTGTCGGCCTTTAAGCCCATCAAAGACATTTTAAATAAGCTGTCTTCCATATGTATTCCGCAAGCAGTCTTTTCGAGGGTGTGTAAGTTTTGGACGCAAACTCTTCCTCTCCTCTTCCTTAGGGTTTTCTTTTGTCTTCTTCTCTCCTCCATCGATCCGACGAGCGACAGCGATCCGCCGCTGGATGGCAGGAGTACGGTGGCCTCCGGAGGACTCCGACCTTCAGCCTCCGCGGGTACCCGCGGCCACCGCTGCTGCTGCGGCCGCTGCCGCGGCCGAGATGATATCGGACGATGACCGGTCGGTGGCGGCCGACTCGTGGTCCATCAAGAGCGAGTACGGTAGCACGCTTGACGACGAGCAGCGCCACGTCGACGCCGCCGAAGTGCTCCTTGGCTGCAACTTCCCTGCCGCCGCCTCCGATTACAGGTTCACCCGTTTCCCCTTTCTTGGTTTCTGTTTCGTGTTTTCTTGTAGTGCGATGGTAGTGGGATTGGCTTCAGTCGCGTCTTTGCGCTGCCGTGGTTCGTGAAAGCACTCATATTTGTTCCACTGTCGTGGTTCATCATAAATATTTGATCTTGGTTTTTATTGGGTGACCGACTGCTGTTTCGAAGCTTATGCCAATGAATTGTTCCATCGCCGTGCTGGTGCAAGACTGTGTAGTTCTTTCTACATTCTTCGAATATTAAGACTTCCCTTTCTTCATACCATCCTTTGACCGTTGACCTTCCGCCCTTCGTCCGAATAAAAAGAAAAACCTTGTTTTTTCTCTGGTATTCTGGAGCATGCTATTTGTATACATGCTTTTGATTGTTTTTAATTGTGTGCGCAGCATGGTGCTGTCACGTTCTATTTTAATATCTAAAAATTGATGTCTTGGGTTTTTGGAGGACATACAAAATTGTTACCTTCTGAGGTTTGTGTAGTCTGTACGCTATATAATTATTTTTCAGTGTTCAATATTCTATCTGGATTTGCTGTCAGATTCAAGAAGACATTTATTTAATTTCAAACTATACTTTGCAATTACATACATTATTTATGTGACTGATAATGTTAACTTACAGTTGCCAAATATGTTTGAAATGCCGTTTTTCTGTGCAGTTCTGATAAGGATGGTACAGATTCAAATGAGGTTGAGGCATCAGTATTAGGGTTACTGAGCTATTGGGATGCTTCTTATGCTGAGGATCTTGCTAATTTTCATGAACATGGCCATGCTGGTGAAATTTGGTAAGTGCACTGTGATTCAAATAATAGAATCAGTGTGATAATTAGTCCTCTGGTTTGCAGATTTTTTTGTATGTTTTTGTTAGTCACCTTTTATTGGGCACCACATTAAAATTGCTCCTTTGCTAAATGGGTGTCGGAGGATGATGGAAATAACCTCTTGGCTTGTAAGGACGAGGCTACAAGTATTGATACTGTTCTGTGCTGCTGTATTTACCTTTTTGTTTGGTTTATCATATATGAATGATAACCATCGGTTATATGAACTGTCCATGTACAATCTAACAAGATTTATTTTACTGGAATTTTCTGTTCTTTCTTTTTCGGGACCATAATATTTATATGCTATAACATGCATGCCAAAGTTCTAAACGAATTTTGATGTTGTTTCACTACTTATGTCATGACTTGGCTTTTGGGTGACTGATCCTTTAACTTGATAAGTTTTAACTAATGATTCAAAATGCTTAAGCCTAAGTCGATAATAATATGTTTACATAGTCTTATAAATTGATTCAAGTTTTCTACGTTCTACATGAGACTAAATTGGTTGTCACAATCTCCAACACTTATGGTTTGAAATATGCATAATATCCTCATCAAGGCCTAAACATAACTTATAATCATTGCGAGCATGTGAGACTCAGTTCAATGGTGGCTCTACATCGTGATATGTCTATAGCTCTATCCACATATTGCTTCTTCCTACGTAGGACACTCAATATGTGTCTTACTGGGTCCACTTTGATACCAATTATCACGATTTAATCGGATGGGATAATTAACTCATTTATTTAATAGGTTTAAAACATTGATCCAAAATTCATAATCTTAAGTCAAGGGTAGTATATTCATCTTGTCTTATAAGCCAATTGAATATCCTGCCATATTTGACCCAAAATACACTTGCCTTTTTTGCTATCTGGATAAGAGAAATTATTATTATTATTCTGGACATTGATGGTGATGATTAAATGGGGTTATGTGATCTATCAGTTACTACAGGTTCTTGTTAGAGACACAACAGATTGCACCCTTCTTTAGAATCTGTATACCATATGGTCTTCTATTATGTTATATCACCACAATTAATGGTGCTTGTTGGTTGAATCTAGTGTCAAGATTTGTTAGTAGTGGCTGTAGACTAGTGCAGTAGTGCTAACTATGATTCTGCATCGAGTATGACCTGTGTTATTAGTATGGTTGCCACATGGTCTACTGCTTGCCTGAAACTACAAACTGGACCTTGAAGTGCCTTATTCTGTATTATCTTTTTCACTTTTTTTGCACTATATATGCTGATAAATTCATGATTGTTTGATCAATTAAATAGTGAAGGAAGTTAATATGTAGACTTGAAGACCTCAGTTCTCAAAACCACAGGACAACCATATTTTGACACAGCTAAAGCTTGAAATTTTTGTAATCACTACTTGTTTTGTTCTCCTCAGTATAGTTGTAAAATTGCTTTAATCCTTAACTTCAATATTTATTACATAACCTTTGAGCTCAGTGCTCATCGCACAATTGTTTTTATTCTATATTGCCGTTGGTAATTGTATTGGAACTTGTTATGAATGTCATTATGCTGACAGGTTTGGGAATGAAGTTATGGAAACTGTTGCAGCTTGGACTAAGAATTTATGTGCAAATGTTTATCAGTCGCAGAAAGAAGATGATAACAACAACTGTACATCTGACTCTGGTAGGACCTCTGACCTGTCTGGTTGGAGTGTCCTTGATATTGGAACTGGGAACGGTCTGTTGCTGCAAGAGCTTGCAAAGCAAGGGTACTGTTCCATATTCTTGTCTCAACTAGCTTAATTCACACTGCATCACTTCATTCCAAAGTTAATGGATTGTTAGATTACAATTTAGTGGTTTATTATCAGTTAACATTTTTTCCATGTAGACCCCACTTTTCTGAGTTTTCTTTATACAACACAATAATAGTCTTTTTTGTTTTGAAATTATTCACTTTATGTTGTCTTATAGAAAGGTCATAAGATTTGTCAAGCTTCATATTTTCATATTTTCTAGGGAATATTGCCATATGATTAGCTTAATTTGTTTCCATCAATTAGGACAACTTTGATGCTATCCTACTTACCCATTTTGTACTTATTGCCTTTCTTTTCCATCCCAATGCTATGTTATAAGAAAAGGCTGAGGTACTGACTTGTGACCTGGGTTCCAGGATTTTGATCATGGATCATTTATGATCCAGAACATAAAATATCATTGTTTCAGCAGTCCTAACAAGGAATAGAAAGGGGAAAAAACAACATACACAAAGCCATTGTGTCATAAATTGTGCCATAAATCTATTTTCAATTTGAGGCCTGACAATTTGGCGGCCCACTATATAATGCGAAGCCATTATTAAACTCTAGTTACATTAGTACATTAAGAGAACATTTTTTTATTACTTTCTTGTACTGTAATAGGCAGTACGTATCGGTCCAGGCATGGGTTGGTATGTCGACCACCCTCGTTTCAAACGATTTGGTCCAATTCTATACAAATAATAGACAAAACAAAAATCACGATGGGGCTATCCAACTTGACATAAAATAGAAAAAAACCTAAAATAGAAATTAGGGTTCACGAATGTGAGCCCTCTCCTCGTGTTCAACACTAGTGGCGTCGTCGTTGCTTTGCTATCACATTGTCATTGCTTCGCCACTATCGCTGTTGCTGTTTTGTGATGCTGTTGCCAATGTCGTTGCCGTCGTGTTCTATACTCCTTGAGACACTCCCACCTCTTCTCCATTCTCACTTCTTCCTTCTCTATCACTTCTTCCTCCTCCACCACTTCCTCTTCTTCCTTCGTCCTTCCCCATATGTTCTTCGATTGCCTCCTCTTCACTCTCTTTTTCTCTCTCCGAAACATTGGTACATAACAGTGTACCGACACATGGTACATCGATATTGACTGGTTTGCACTGGTCTAATAGATCATCGAAATGGTGATCCTTGGTTCTATGTTTCTCCTAGACCTATACGTACCAGTCTGATGGCTTATTGGGTGGGCAACACAGACCATGACATATGCTTTCTGACACTACATATAGTCAAATCTTAGAAAAAGTTCGATGCTATGTGTTGGTGTACCATGCAGTGATTTCAATAGGCGCTCGCCTAGGTGCTCGGGCGAGGCGAGGCAAGGCCCGAGCGCCTCACTTCATTTCCAGGCGACTCGCTTCAAAGAGGCGTTGCCTGGGCGCTCGCCCGAGCCCAAGCACTGGGCGCTTCGAGCGAGCGCCCGGGTTAAACCAGGCGATCGAACTAGCATTTTAGGTCTGGTTCGGTGTCCGGTACTTTAGTTGGTTCGATCGAACAAACTAAAGCACCGATATCAACCTTCCTCTCGCGACTTCCCAACCCTAACCCTGCTTCCCAATCCCGCTCCTGCTGCTTGCTGTTGTCGCTGCCACTATCGTCGCTCCTGTTGCTGCTGCCACTGTTGCCACTCGTCGCTCCTGCTGTTGCTACCGTTGCTTGCTTCCACCGCTGCCACTGTCTTCGCTCGCCGCTCCCGCTCTCGCTGCCGCTGCTCGCTGCTACTGTTGTTGCTACCACTATTGTTGCTCGCCATTGCCGCTGCTCGCTGCTACTGCTGCCACTGCCATTGTCGTCGCTCCCCCTGCCGCTGCCACTACTCTCAGTCAATAGCCTCGATCTTCCTTTTATTCACACTCTTCTCACTTCGATAGTATACTGTTAACAGTATATTAACAGCATACTGCTAACCGTATACTAGTAATAGTATTTTTATTTATTATATTAATAATATATTATTTTGATTTTAATACTGTTAATTTTTATTTATTTGAAATTATTGTTATTGTTTTGAATTTTGAGATTTTTTGTTAATGTGATATTATGATTTTACAAGATTTTCTTAATTTAATATCATATTTTTATTTAAATAATTATATTATTATATTTTAGCGTCTCGCTTCGCTCAAGCGAGCGCCTAACGCCTCGGGCGTTTTTGGACCTTGGCGCCTTTTGACGCCTAGCGCTTTTTAAATCACTGGTACCATGTATCGCCACATCGGTAGGTATCAAGCCTATATTGGTCCAATGGGGGGATTGGCATAGGTCCGGTACTTGAAAGTTGAAACATCATACGATATATGCGTTATTTACAAATATCTTCATGGGCACAAGGAATGCTTAATTCAACTTTCTTCCTTAATTGTAATGCCTTATTCTTTCTTGAATACTTATTTGAATGGTAGAGTTGGATTCTTTCAGATTTGGTATCTCCTTTCTTGTTGGAGAAAAACTTTTCTTCTTAGGTCGCCATAGATGTTCTCTTTTACTTTTATTATCTTCAGAATCCATGAACTTATTTACCAAAGTTAAAGAATTTTCCTTCTAAGGGCGTCATAGACGTTCTTTTATACCTTTTATTTTCTTCAGAATCTATGAAATTTATCGAAGATAGCTTATATAGCTCTTTAGGGGGGAATGTTGCTAATATGATTACAGGATAGAGGGATAAGGCATATTTCTGGTTTTCAGAACACAAGGGCATTTGGTGGGGGGCATGAAATTATGCATGTTGGATTTTTGCATCTTTGGAATTCCAACTGGGAATGCAAGCATATAATGTAGTGACTGCAAGCTATATATTAAAGAGATGACTTTTTCATCATTACTAATTTAACATGTATGTCTTTGAATTGGTAACACATTGTTTCCTAAAACTTAGATATAAAGCCAACAAGCAAGAACTTTATGATAATAAGAAAACTCTTTACCAGGTGAGATGTTGATTTTTCATTGAACTTGGTGGGGAAAAAAAACTAATTGGGATGATATAGGAATTTAAGGAGCAAATGTATGTCCAGGATAGAAAAAGGGAAATTGGAAGAACAACAATATGAGATTGACTTTGAGGCTTGATGGCTTATAAGATAGAGAGGTCTCAGAAGTCTTTCATCAGTCTAAAGATACTCTAATTCTAATGATGGCTGAATTGTGATTTTAGTTAAAGAACATATTTCTTAAATGACAACGAAAGAACATACATCCATGACCCAGAAACATTATAAGGCTAAAAATGAAGAACCAATATTTAAGAGGTTTGTCACATTCTCTTGTCAAAATTCATGCAAGCCTTACGTTTGCTGTCTATTTCTTGTCATTCAGGCACCCCTAGTGGAATTTGTAATGCTCCATCCTCAAACCAGAACAACTCTAAACCTTAGGAAACAAAAGGGAAGCCCACCTATTTCTTTCTTCCTCCTGAGCTGCTGCCTGTTTTGGTACACCTAAATTTCAGTTCATACTGACTGGTCTACCACGTGACTTCATTGGATTGCTGGAACTCAGCATAGGCTGGAACTGGTAATCCTCTGTTACTATAACCATTAGCTGAATCATTTGAGGATTGAAAATTTAGATGAAATAATTGAATATCTTATGCCATAAGGTTAGATGAAAAACAGAACTGAGGATTGAAATTCTTTAGCATACTTCTTGTGACATGGTGTATATGTTTATTTGATAACTTAAAAACTAAAACGGCACTTGTTGGATGGAGAACAATTTGATGAAGCACACATCTCTTATAGTTACTAGGCATTGATTTATTTCAAGAGGATGATGCACATGTTGTTAATGTGACTGTTTGGCCTGCATGGGAGATTCTATTCGTGTTTTTCAACCTGAGATTGGGTTTCTTTGTTAGCAACCTGTATATCATACTTATCAGTAGTTATTGATAATAGTTAACAAGTAATGGATATCAATCATTTGTTCAGTTATGATGTATATAAATTGCCTGCCTTTTTCTGCCTGGGGAATGGTTTACTTGATTAGTATATTTTGTTAATAGGCTTTGGAAATTTGTGCCATCCATCTGTTCATGTTAGCAACAAATCAGATCTTGTGACTATTATTTGAGCCCATCTATTGTTAATATTATCTGTTGCATTTCCAGGTTCTCTAATTTAACCGGAACAGATTACAGTGAAGGAGCAATTGTCCTTGCACAGAACCTTGCTACCCGAAATGGTTATCCAAATATAAACTTCTTGGTATGCGATATAGTGAAAATATCCTTTGCATACTTTGGTATGATCATAACTAATGGTACTTGATATAATAGTTTGCTTCTTTGTTGTTTAAATTTACGTAAGTTCATGGTGGAGACATGTTGCAGCATTTTGTCTCTATTTTGTAATTTACCAGCTTTGATAAGTCAAAAGGTGTACATTTTTTGTTTCTAGAGCTTTCTATCTCAGTTTTATAATCTCTAACTAAGATTGTATGTTTAAACTTTTAGTTTTTTGATGTTTATATGTTCTTTCTGTTTAATCTGATGACCTTCTTTCTATTATATATATTCACAGGGAATTTTTTTATTTTATTTATTTGAGGTTATTTTGCCTGAAAACCAACCTTATACCTGTTCTACTGCATAGCTGAATATATGTATACATCGAAACAAAATAACCATCCTAGTTGTAGTGTTTTCTATAATTCTTGCATAACAGGTAAACATAATTCATTCATTTAAAGTATGCTCGTTTCCATCTAGGTTATTTTTGAGACCTACTGGAAACTTGGATACCGGTTAATTGTGGCAGGTACATAACCTGTGGCCAATAAAGGTTTTACATTTTCCGGACCTTGGCCTTCCAGATTTCTTGGAAGCCTCCGTTTCTTCCCAGAAGTTGATTTGAGTTTATTTCGGAGGTCTATGTTTGAAGGGAGCTACATCTATCTGCTTCGAACTTTGATCAGAAGCTCATGGGTTCATAAATGAAGTCCCAGCTGCTTATAGTTTTGAAGCTTGGATTAATTCTACATTTTGAACATACCAATAGCAACATCTCCAACAAATATGGTTTTAGGATCTGTGGTAGGTGCTATTTGTGAAACATCGTAACCAATATTGTAATATGTCAACTGAGACCAATCTGTACATACAATTGACTATTATTTTTTTCCTCTCTGGTATAAAGCTGAATGGGTCTCCATATGCAAATGCACCTGAACATAGAGGGGCATCAACAGGCCGCCCTATGTGGTAAACCAAGTCTGATTTAATTTAGATCCTTGATGTGTGGTGACAAGGATAATTTTGAATTATCTTAAGCATTAGTCAAATTTTGTATTTAGGGTTTGTGGTAAACCACCAGATGCATGTATAAAATTGTCATTAAGTTTGCTCTTCATGTTATTATTTATTATGGAGTTATGCCAAATGTATACTTTTCTTAAAGCAGCATGGCTTCATATGGGTTCCATACCAATTTAAGATGTATTACATCAGGCACTCCAAAAAGGGTAGCTTTGTTTGAACCAGTCATGTACAGTCGCATTGGAGATGTACAACATCTCAGTTTTGTATTAAAAATTTTAATTGAGTAAATTTCTCTTAATTAAAGCCACAACTATCTTTTTTCAACTTGAATAATGGACGTCGCATTGGCCATTTTTTAGCATGTACAATTACAAGTGACCTGGTTTTCTATTTTGTTTTATTGCTTAAAGTAACCTTATTTCAAATTGTTGAAAAACTCTAATATGCCAGCTCAATCAGATTCATATGGTTATGGCTTGCATCTCTGGTAATCTATGCTTATAGCAATCTTTTTGTCTAAATATCTGTTGAGGCAATGATAAGCTTGTTGATGATCATAGTCTTCTTTATTAACATCAGGTAGCAATTCTCTAAGGCACGTTTTGGAATTGTGGTGGTGTGCTTGTAGGTCGATGATGTTCTGGAGACGAAATTGGACAGAAAGTTTCAACTTGTAATGGACAAAGGGACTTTGGATGCCATAGGCTTGCATCCAGATGGCCCACTTAAAAGGTAAGATCATTGAATTTTAGCTTTGTTTTCTTTTCATCGACTGATTCAGTTTAATCCATACGATCTCATTTTTATGCTTTCAATCAGTCTCGATAAAGAACTAGATGGATGGATTCTTAGTGTTTGATGACTATTCCAACAGTATTGATTGTTTTAATGAATTTTGAACATTTCTAACTCTGACATTAGTTAGTGCTGTTTTAATGACTATTCCAACAGCATCTTTATTGTCTGTTCGTTATCATTCAAGTTAGAAATGATTAGACTGGTGAACGTGAAGCTACTAGTGCCGACATAACTTTGATTTATTTTTTTACTGTCAGGATAATGTATTGGGAGTCAGTATCAAACTTGGTTGCACCTGGCGGGTTACTGGTTAGTGCTAAACCCTTTTTTAGTCACTTGTTTCTCTCTTTCTTATCTTGAAGTAGCTTAGATAGTGAGCCTGAACAAAGATCGGGCTATGGTTGGCTTCACTAAGTTCACGGTGAAATTGACTAATGTATCCAGGTCATCACCTCATGTAATAACACAAAGGATGAGTTGTTGCAAGAGGTGGAAAACTTAAACCAGAAAAAGGCTAGCATACAAGAGTTGGACTCAGAATCAGGCAGCACGCCAGCAGTTTTACAATACATCGATCATGTCAGGACGTACCCGACCATCATGTTTGGTGGTGTGGAAGGATCTCGTGTTTGCTCCGTTGCATTTCGCAGAAGCTGAATCAGGACCTTTTTTAGTTTCCAAAACTATACTGTCAACGACTAATGTGATGAATTATGATAAACGAAGTGGTTCCCTGTACTTTGTTATGAATTTTTGTTTCCTGTTTCTTCTGTAATGTCTCTTTCTGTTTAGGGATTGGACGGTGGGTTATCTTTTGTTCCTAGATAAAGACCTCACGATATTACTTCTAGCATAAAAGAAATATTAATATCGTGCAAGAGTTCATGATCTTTAATCTTGTACAATAAATTGGTAAATAGCATAAAGCATAGATGTGGTGGTGATTGTTGATCGTTGCATTAATTCCTCATAAATTTGAGATCCATCTCAATGTATTGCTCCATAGATGCTACTGCATTGTATTTTTATTTGCTAGTAGTGATTTATTTGACGCACGTATGTATGCATGCATGCATGATTCATTGAATCTGGAACCCTGTGAAACATGTTGGTGCTGGAGTAATATAATTTATATATTATTTTAATGAATTTATTTTATTAATTTAAATATATATTTGTATATGTTGTCACATGATAATATTTAAATTAATAAATAAATATAACAAAATAAATACAGAAAAAAAGAGGAAGAAATCAGATTTATTCTTGAAGATGAAAAATCTTAGTTAAAGATTATGAAAGTTTATTAATCAAGAACATGATTTTTTTTGAATTAAAGTCAAATCAAGAATATGATATATTTTTTCAATCAAGTGAGAATATTACGTTCTTAATGGGAACATATTGTAGATTTGATATGATTATAATTTTTTTTTTATATTAAGTCTATAAAAATAGTTAAAATATTATAATATATCAATTAGGAACGAATCAACAAAGTGAATTTTTTTTCATCTTGTGTGTGAGTAGTGTGAGATCAAATTATTTTTTTGGATGAAATAATATCATCATCCACGTGGGATACGCATGGGTTATTTTCACCTGATGAAATAAATGATCATATCATGTAGACAGAGGTATGAACACTTATTAAGCCAAGCCAAAACAAGTTTGATAATTATCCAAAAAAATTTCTCTTATATTTAATTACCATCTATTTATTTTTCTATCATTAATTTAATCTTTTTATCATTAAAAAGAAATCTGTTAGCTACTCCTCCAACACCATCATGGTTAGCTTCTTCTTCGATTAGCATTTGGTGCAAATGGTTATGTCAAAGTTATTGACCTGTGCATATGAATTATGAATTATGCTGGGGCACATGCGATGTGACTTGGATGGTGTAGTTCATATCATATAGGGGAGGATGGAATATGAACACCTTCACAATAAGAATATCTACTACTACATACCATCGCCACCTTCACCACCTCTTCTCAAGTCTCTTTCTACATCTCCTTGGGCCACTAATACTAATCTCTCATCTCTTTTGACTTCAACATCTATATATCTCTTTAACACACACACACACACACATGAGCTTGTACAAATAAAATAACCTACATCATCTGTTGCTTGTGAGCTTGTACAAATAAAATAACCAGAACTGATTTACAAACTACCGATACAGTAAACCCTAAATACCAATCACCAGTACATCATCTGTAAGGTATTTATACTAATATATAACAGATGACTTCGATCAGCTTCAGATTAAAAAAACTAAAACAACATTCGATCCGGTAACCGACATGATCGAGGCATTGATGTTACAAACCAGGATCTTGGTGGTGGTAAAAACGGCCACAAAAAAAGGGGAAAAAGATAATGAGACTTGAAGATGCTATACAACAAAGTTACAAAGATTAGGGCTGCAGCATTCCCACATATCGTGGTCGTCATGCGCTGTCATGAGCCACATGAGGTGTCGATCAATCAGTTGAAATGTGCAGTACGCTCGCTCTGAATCAATTACCTGATGGTGGCCTTTTGTTAGTCAGTTCAAGATTCAACGTCAAGGGACACTATCAGTGTTGCATGTGCCCTGTTGTATCTGTACCTTTGTTAATGTCGAATGTGAGCTTGCGAGACAATGACTGATGCTGGCCAGGAACAGTAGAATGCTGTGATGAGCGTAGATGATCAGTAACTGTCAGCTCTTACCCAAGCAATTAAATAACAGAAGCATATATCTGAATTAACATCATTCTTATACCATTGGATGGTCGAGATGAAGTTGTGGCATAGCCATACTGGGAACGTTGCAAGGTTGAACCACCCAACTTACATAGTTGTTGGCTTGCCCTTGCAAAACTGGCATGGGGACACCAATTGAGCCTCTCGGGGTGCACCATGTTATATTACCGCTGTTTGCTCCTTGAGATGCAATTGCATGATCAAATAAACCTTGAGAAGGTGTAAATGGTTCCTATATTGCATCAGGGACAACAGACACAGTACAGGGTCACTAGAAAGCTCAAAACATGACTCAGGAAGATCACCAACTCAATCAAGAAAGAAAATTAGGACAAACCTGAGTAGGCATGATAGTGTCCTGAGGAAAAGGTGAGCAACCAGAAGGCTGCAGTGACATTGAATTGCCATAGGATGTGGTGCTCTCCCGATGAAATGATGCAACATGCGAGGGCTCATTAATCATCAACCGATCTGATGCATCATTAGTTTGCCCTATTCAACAAAATGAAGTGTAAATAGGATATGTCAAGTGACACAAGTTAAAATACTGATTACATACTTGCTTTTTCTTTAGTCTGTATTTTCTGGTAGATGGTTCCTGTGTTAACTGCATCATTACGGGATTGAAGCTTCTTCTTCTGTTTCGAATCTTGTCCGTCCCTTGCACGAGCTTTCTTGCTCCTTTTTCTCTTACTTCCTAGTTCGTCCTGTTGAATATTGTCAATGAGTATCACATCATCCTCGGTTTGTCTACTCAATGGAGCCATGTGCAGAACATGTTCAACTTCAGCTATCAACTTATCAAGTTCTTGGTCAAAAATCTGTAGAGCATCTTCAGAAAATGCACTTTTTACAGCAATAGTAATTGCCTTATGGCAAACCCGGGAATACTGCTGCGTCAGAAGATCTTGGCCATCACTTTTAGCTATCAAATGATGTTTCCCAGATACAATCTCGACATTTGCATATTTGCTCCACCTTTTCAGTATATACTGGGAAGGCAAGTGAAGGATGTTGTTATTGTTAAGGACCTTTAGTGCATGCATGCATAAGATGCCCATACTCTCAAACTTTCTACAGCTGCATGACACTGTTAAATTTGATGGTTTAAGTTCAACGATCCCAAAAGAGTGCTTTCCAGGAAGGGCAACTTTGAAGGTGTACACTGTGCCATCTATTCCTATTGGTTCGCAAAGACAAGAAAGTTGGCTCTTAAACTCATCTTCAAATTCATTGTACATGAGCCTCGTATACGATTCTGCTGCTTCATTTAGCATAGGCATGTCAACCAGCAAAACTGGTTTGGTTTGTCTTGATTTATAATCCTCATATAGTTCCTTCTCACGAAATCGGTTCAATGACTTGTGATACTGCTCTAAAAATTTTGAAAGAGGCAACTTCCTATTGAAGTGCTTCTTGAAGTGATTCTTCATGCTCTCACTCCACTGCATTGTTGTCATGAAAGCAGAAAATGAGTTCTTATTATAAACCAATGCCCATCTTTCTCGAGCTGCATACACATCTTCTAACCAGGAGTTACCAGCTAGATCATATTTGTGAATCAACCTAATCCATTTGGAGCAGAACTCCTCTTCAGAACCCTCTTCATGTATGCAGTCTTTAAAATCCTTCTGAAAGTTGGTGTCATTACTATAAACATGAGAAATATGTACAGTGGAGGTCTGAATTATATGCCATAAGCAAAAACGATGACATGTCTCAGGTAACGTCATACTAATTGCCCTTGATAATGCTGGACAATTGTCTGTCAAAATAGTTTGTGGTTGTAGTCCTGACATTGCAACCATGAAGGTTCTAAATAACCAAACAAATGATTCTGTGGTCTCATCTAACAAAATTGCAGCACCAAATAAAACAATTTGCCTATGATGATTGATACCAATGAATGGTGCAAATGGTACCTCACTCTTGTTTGGACGATAAGTTGTATCAAATAAGACCACATCACCAAAATAGGTGTAATCAATTATCGATCGAGAATCTGCCCAAAAGAAGTTGGTCACTTGCTCCCTATCATCAAGCTGTATAGCGTAGAAAAATGAGGGATCCTCTAGCTGCTTAGCTTTCAAGAATTCTAAAAGAACTTGAGCATCTCCCTTCTCAAGTTCTCTCATCCTGTTAGTGTGAAGATAGCTACTTTGATCCTTCAAGAGAAACCCAATGGATTCAGCATCATGAGCGTCTTCTGCAGGAAATTCAAGAGGTTGTGCTGGCTTTTCCACAGCATCACTTACTCCATCATGTTGTGATTGCACTATCCTCCTATGAGACCTTAACAAGTGTGCTTTGTGTGGTCGTACAAGTGGATGATTGTGCTCATAAATGATTTTACTTACAACCCATATACCATCACGACTCACCTTATATTCAATGCGGGCCATACAATTGGTTCTCACAACATCACGTGGTTTTTTCGTCACATGTGTAGAATGCCTCTGACGAGCACCTTCATTGCTACACAAGAAGACTCTGTTCCGTACAGTCCCATCTTTTCTTCGACCAAGGTGACCCTTTCGGACACTAAAACCTTTTCTTTGAGCATAATTGTTGTAAAACATATAAGCTTGGTCTTCGGAATGAAACACCATACCAACCTCTGGCTCCATTTGTGAATTTATAGTTGTCTTCTGAACAAGTGCTTTGTCCCCAATACCGGTATATCTTGTGCTAGGACCGACCTGGCCATCTTTTGAAGGTTGAGATTCCTTTCCCACATCCTCGATAGAAGCAGGCCCCTCTGTGATTGAATCTACCCCTGCATTGTCTTTGTCTTTCTCACTAAAAGAAGCTTCAATTGTTTCAACAGATTCACTATTCGAAGAAGAATTAGATAATTCCATTTCTGGAAGGAAAACAGCGAATTGGTGTAAAAGAAATGTCATAGTTAAACCACTAAAAGGATAAGAGATAATCAATGTTTTGATGAGTAAGCTAGTACCATATATCATTCAGAACTTGAGATTACATAATGTGCCTGACACTTGATGGTAAATATTTGAAGCACTTCAAGAATGTCTCATAATGTGTAACATCAATGTTAACCCGTAAGCTCAGCATGATACAAGAATCATATATGTAACTACTTGTCACTAAACAAATAAATATTCATGAATGTGATCACTACTTATGCTACTATCATTGGCAACAACATAGATCTATCTATGAGAAAGAAAAAGGAAAATATATATCCATCTAAATATCAAGATCACTTCTATATTAAATTTTTAGATTCCTTGTAATAATCAGATACTCAACCTACATAGCTCAAAAAGCCTTATAAGTTTCTCACAATTTTTGTCCTTCTAGTGTAGATAGTACTCCACGTTCACATAATGCTTCAAAAACCTCTTTGGTTAAATCATCCAAATTTAGGCCTGTTACTATTATCTTTCTCAAGGGTTTATAATTATTGAACTTTTGTGACCGTTACTTCAGCTATACCTTTATCCTTTTCTTTTCAATTTGCACTTTGTATGTTCTATTTAGTTATACTCGCAACACCCCTAGCTTCCAATGCTATCTCTCCATAACTCCAATTTAGAGTTTATCCAACTGATACAATTGAAGCAATATTAGCAAACGATATGTTCCCTGTGATGTCGACTTGAATATGCCAGTGCAAACAGGTCAAGATTCAAGATTGACCCTATGTGTAATCTGGGAGTGATAGGGAACTTATTGTTCTTGTACTAGTAATTGCTCCATTATATGCATTTTTTTATCACATCACTGTCTCAGTATTAAGTTCCTTACCAGGAATAATATGCAAGTATTTTGCCTTTTCTTCATGCTTTTCATCTTAGTTAGTAGAGAAATCACCCTACCAAACCTTCTTGGTTCAGAGCTAATTAACTTTCTAAGTATATATTTTATAGCGTTTTCTTTGCATAAGCACTCATCCCAAAGTCACACCATTGCAGTTCATTATCAAAATAGTTTTCATCCACTCATCATGCATCTTTTTTCTTGTTTCTGAACTTGTCAAATAAACTTAATCTCCTAAGCTGTTCGACATTTCAAAAAGAGGACATCATCTTCTACACCTTTACCTATTCAAGTCTATATTGAGGTACTTTTTCATTGTTTACCATATTTTTCATAAACCTACAATTTTCTTTCATGACATTATAACTCCAAATCCTGATTAGTCACAAGATTTTCAAGAATTTTTCTAAACATGGCAACTCCATGTTTCCCGACTCCAAGTCCTTTTTTTTTAAACCTTTTTAGTAACTTTATGCATCTCTTTCTCCCCATCTTAGGATACTACTGAAAGTCTGAAACTTCTCGCCATTCTTGTATTTCTATGAAACACAGCAAATTTAACTCTACTTCCTTGAAGATACACCGCAATCACTAGATTCCAAGAGATTTATTTCCTTTTACTGTAATACTTCCATTGCAATTGGTAACTTTCACCCAAATTCCACATTCCTTCCATTGCCATTCTATTTCTAAATTAAATTAAATATTTAATTTATTGAATTCCCTATTCATTTATATGATTAAAATTTATTTTTTAATTTCACTTTCTTATATAACAAAACAATTAATATATGCAGTGAAGCATTTTCTGGCTGAAATGACAAACTTTTGCATTAAACTCTATATACTCTCCAAATGAGAAAATATTTTTGTGTTGACAACTTGTTTTGCTCCTGTATGTATTTGGACCATGGAATCAAATAAATATCATTCCCAGCCCGAGGACTGGTACTGGACCATACATTCCGGTACTGGTTAATATCATCATCTTATTATTCCTTTTTGTGACACCAGACACTACAAGTTGGTGTACAACAATATACCGGTAATGTACCAGTACGATGAAGTACCAAAACTAGTACCCGACCAAAATTTAAATCCTTGATTTAGACATTTATTTCATTTCATGCATTGAATATGACAAAAATCTAAAATTACATCTGTATTTTGTTCTCTGTATATGTACCATGTACCCTCTCATATTCTCTAGAATCCATATTGCCACTTAAATCTGCTTCTGTTGAAAGACTTTCATTGGTTGGTTTGATTATCTCATCCAAACCTCTACAGAATTTCCAGTTGATAAAAGATAATCCTATTTGAGAAGTATAAGCACTTACAACAATAAATATATTTTTCCAAGAACAAATATCAGAAGCTATTCCAGTACAGATTCTCTTAACCTCTACATATTTTCTTAGCCCTTATTACAACAATGGTGGCTCATTCTGATATCTTTTTATAAAAGAGATCACATCTGTCAATTTCCATAGATATAGAAACATGCACCTGCCGATATTATATCTTTTAGGCAAAGTACATAAAATATCCTTCCATACATCTAGAATATGCATCTACCAGCATTATTTTCTTTAAGCAAAGGACGAAAAGGTATCCTTCCATTATAATGCTATTAACTACAATACTTCGAGGGGAACTCCTACATTTAAATTCCTTAGTCTAAACTTATGTTGTTGGACAAAATTCTTTAATCTCATTTCTCCAAAATAAGGCTAGAACCCTTGCTCATTTATGACTGTGTCAATGCCAATACAAATTGTCACTTTCAGGGGCATCTAAGCCCACTCCATTATTCTCTTTGAAGAATTCAGGTGCTGTACATGTGATGATGTACTGCATCCCAGAAATGACTCAATCACAATGTTTATTTCACAGAGATCTCTTTTATCATTGTTGTAGCAAAGCTTTATGCCAGCTGTTAGCTATTTGTCACAATCTTTCTCCTTCCTCTGATTTTAGGACAGATGTAACTTTATGTATGCATGGCCAAAGTTGCTTAAAATATTAACAAATTTGTTTGTTCACTCCTTTTCTAGAATAATCCAAAACATGGATTGCAGTTTCATTTGTAAAATGAAAGTTGAAGCAACTAAAATCCGTTTTCAGTGCAGGTTGACATGAATACAATATCAAGAGTTTCTATGCAATTTGTAGGAATTTTGATCAATAACACAGTTTTGGTCATTTCTTCTAAAACCAACAGATTTTGTCTAGTTCATAGAGAAACCAATCTATAAAGAATTAAGTGCACCATTGAGCTAGCCAAAAAGCTGCCTCACTCCCCATAGTGTCTCACGTATCTTGGAAGTTATTTCCTTCCTGATTAAATTTTCTCCCCAAGATCAAAGAAATTCATAAATTTTACTCAGCTCACTTTACGTTCTTGATGTTCTGTTTTAGTGAAGAGAGAGAGAGAGAGAGAGGTTTGAAGTATCAAATTTTGATTTTCCTCCTAAAACATTCTTTCCTGTGTTTGCTTTGTCGAATCTTTTGTGTTCATGAAAGTGAGATGAGCTCTTGGAGATACATACATTTCATTACTTTTCTAAATGATAAAGCTATAAGTGTCTGGATATAGTGTTACCTCAGTCATGGGGTAAGTTAAAGGAGTTCACGTGTGACAGATCCTTTAATATATGCTACACATGATAGCATCAATTTTGCACATATTAAAGGAAATGTTCCATGCAACTTATGTCAATATTGCAAGCAAACATGCTGCACAATGATCATGTTGGCAGGTCGCTATAAAATCCTTTCAGAAGACCCTTGTAATACTAATTCTTGAGATCCTAACTAGTTGTGATATGTTAGTTTTCAGTGTACACTTTCTAGTTTTCTTGCTTTTGCCATTTGTGATCTGCTTTTTTTTTTTTTTTTTTTTTTTTTCTAATTTATAGTTTTTGTTAGTTGTTTACCAAGCCCAAAACCAAAATCCTAGAAAATTAACCATTAGTGTTGAACCTGTCAAAGTGTTTCACACAAAACTATTAGTCACCTAACCAAATTCACTGAACATGTCCCGATAAAATCCCAGCTGTGTAATTACTACCAATATATGCAACATACATGTATAAGCAACTCTCTTGATTACAAAACCAGATATTGTAGCAAGTGATCACTCGATATAGGCAACCCATGAGTAGAACAATCAACTAACCAAAATATGCATGACTGTCGCTTACAAAATAAAGAGCTTGATAAATATTCATTGCTGAGAATACCCGACAAATGCCAAGATAAATTAAAACCACTTATAGACCTGTCATGACCATTGTCACCTTAAAAAGGTTCAGAGACTTAGGGGATTCACTAGGGTATTAACAAAAAGCAAGATCAAATCTTCCAGCAGAAAATCTAATAACTAATTTTATTCTTTGTCGAGATCAAAATGTGATACATACATAAATAAGAAGCCAAGAAATTGTTAGTTAGTTCCTAGCACAAAAAGAGGTAATACTAAGCCACTGAAGCTGTTTGCAGAAGTTAATGGCTAAGGATCCTAAACTTCAAGAAGACTACATATGAGGGAAAAAAGTAACTTCTGAGAAACAATCACAAGGAGTAACATAATGCAGTACTCCTGACAGCTAAGCTAATTACTGAGCAGATGAAACTAAACACTTGACAATGTAATGATAAACATCAAAGACCAATATCACAGTTTTATGGAAGCCAACTATAACTGATCCTCCTCGGTTAGGGAGTTCGAGAATTCAGAAACTTGTGTCAGCAAACCGTAAAAAGATAAAAAGGGGGTCTTACGACCAAGCAAAATCAGGTCTGATACTACTGTCTAGCATAATCTGTTTGTTGGCCATACAAGACACAATATAGGCGAATTGAAATTCTCATATTCTAATAAATGCAGGGAAAAGTTCGATCAAGTTCCAAGCAATCAGAGAAACGAACCAAAAATTGGGTAAGTAAGGATTATGAATCCAGACCTAACAGTTTAGGTATTGGAGAAGAAAAAGATAGCTTCTTTGACAATATAATCCAACGAGACAACCATCCTGGCGATTACGAGCATCCCTAAAATTGAGAAAATAAAAAAAATAGGGGAAAAACATCAAATCACCTAAAGCGTCGAACGGAGAACAGATTGAACACCGGAAACTTGAGGGGCCGATCGCCGGCGGATCAATTTAGGGTTCCCAGCGCCGGAGAAGGGGAGGGCGGAGCGAACTCCTAAGCGAGAGTCCGTATAGAACTATGCGTGAGGGTAACGAGGTCGATCGAAACCCTATCCTTTGATGCACATACATATCAGTATGGGATATCTCGAATCCACCGTCCATTTACTCCTCTCGTTGATTTGAGCCATTCGA
Organism: Musa acuminata AAA Group; assembly: GCF_036884655.1. Classification (NCBI taxonomy): domain Eukaryota; kingdom Viridiplantae; phylum Streptophyta; class Magnoliopsida; order Zingiberales; family Musaceae; genus Musa; species Musa acuminata. The sequence goes on along the minus strand of NC_088338.1, from coordinate 2,251,464 downwards.
TTTAGCATCTTTCTTTTGTTCGACGATGTCGAACGCATATGGATGCGACCGCAGTACGTAAGTCCTCTTTGATGAAGAAGGCGGATTCCAATATCTGAATGATCCAGATCCGGATCCGAAATCCGAAATCCGTTAAAACATCTCTCGGCGTCGTTTTTGGCTTCGCGAAGAGTTGTGAGCGTAGTAGGTATCGCGGGGGCGGGGATCGCGAACAACGGCGGCGAGCCTCCGACCGCTCCATAGCCGGACCGATGGCGCGACGCACGGTTTAGCTGCTCCTTCAGTTTGAGTTGTGTTGTTTGAAACCCTTGGAATCTGCTCTTGCGAACATCTCTTGATGGTGCTTTCGAATTATTCGCTTCTGGTTTCCGGGTGGGCGTCGCATTTAATAGATGTCCACGATTGTTGTGTTAGTTGTTTCTTTTCGTGGTATTTGTGCATTGAATTCGTCTCTCAGTTATGTTGTGCCGATCGTTTCGATAGTGTGAAAACTCGGTGCTTTTTCCCGAGTAAGATGGATCCTGTTTTGTATGGGTTTCTTTTAGATCTTTGTGTTTCTTTGGAAGTTTCCTTAAAATTTCATGAATGTTAATGAATTATAAGTGCATAAGAGATCTGTGGCTTCTGTTCTTTCTCACGATGCTTGAAATGCAGATATGCAACTAACGGAATTTTCAGATGATTAGTTCAATGAGGAAAAAAGTGCAATTTTGCTAAACTTCGAAAGGTATCGACGTAAGATAGTTTTCTTGATACCCAGTTCAAACCATGGGTGTAGGATTCATCTTGAATCTGCTATGAACGCTTTCATGACAGTGTCACCAGATGGAAATGCCGTTAGGGACTAGGGAAACGGTGGGATAAGGTATATGTAAGTAAGAGGGGCAACATGCATATATATAGTATGCACAACATGTTTTCTTGGAGCATACCACTAAATTTTGGTTTCAACTAAATACTAAGGAATAAGGTTGAAGGAAATATATTATTCGAAGAAGATACTTGTGGAGGCTGTTTCAAAGATTCAATGTACGAATTAAGATCAATTCTTTGATTATGTTAAGCCAGAACTGGTATCTTATTGAATAGTTTTGTCGACCAGAAAACATTATGCAGAATTGAACTTTCTTAGAGGACTTGGTTAGAAGAACTGAAGAAGGACAAATAAACTCTAAAAGAAGGCTTGTATCAATCTGATTAAGAGTTTTCTTTTTTCTATTTTCACATTGGAAAAATTATGATGTAAAACTAAAAGTCTCCTTTCGCTGTTCTCTTCTCTGAATACAAGTTAAGGCAGCTTTTATGGATCGTCTCCATTTTTGGTTAAGAGGAAGCGTTTTAGTGCCTTTGTGGACCATCACATAACTTTGCCTACAATGATTTAAATAAAAATATCCCAAAGCATCCATGGAATATTTAATGGGTACAAGGTTGCATATGTATATACAAACAAGGAATGCCATTTTGTGTACTGGACCCGTAGACAAAGAAAAATAATGAAACAAACAAGTGGATTTTATGAAAGCACACTCAATTTACAAAATTGTAATTTTAGCAAAGGAAAACACATGTAGAGCAATTATACAAATACCATACTTGGGAGAGAGAGACACTGATGTTCTTTTCTATTAGCTCAGTTGATTGTTGAGGTTGTTCTGGTGACACTAGATCCTAGATAGTTGGGCATTGGTTGATTGTGTAAAGATAGGGATAGTACTGACATGTTTTATGACCTCTGGGGCTTTAAGGGTTATGCACCAAGTAGTTTAGATAGGATGGTAGGAAGAGAGTAGAATAAGAGAGAATATTTTAGATTAACTAGATGTCCTCTGATTTCACCTTGGTGGAAGAATATGGATTCACACTATTTACACAAATTTTAGGGAAAGCGAGCTTTTCATTTTGTTCTACAATATATCTGATTACCTTTTTTTCACCTTTTTTATAGAATCCTCAGGTGTAGGAAGAAAGAAATAAGAAAAATAAATGATAAGAGTTATATCCCTTTAGTCAAGACTAATCAATCATCCTATTTTCTTGGGAAGATGCACTTTTAAATTTGATTGGCATATAATCTACCCTATTCTACAAAATATTCGACCGACATTGATTTTCCTCTTTGCAGAGAATCTTCAATCAATCCTAAGTTCTTGTTCTCCTTTCATCTTTTATTATTATTATTATTTTTTCGCTGAGCAATTTAGTTAAGTGTTTTAGAGATAATTAGAACTTTTCAAGTGATTGCGGGTGGACTTCTCATGAAATGATTGCTATTTCATGACAGGGTGAATTTGAATGGTTAACTCAAGTGAAATTTCAAGTGGTTGTTATCAATGGTCACCTGAGTGGTCTTGTGATTAAATCATTAACCCAAGGGGTTTCTAGTTATTCTGAAATGAAGCATGGTGGAAATGAGATAATTTTTTTACTGGGTGTGCATTATTTCTAGTTATTCTGATATGAAGCAAGGTGGAAATGTGATAATTTTTTACTGGGTGTCATTACTGGTTTCATGCACTGAACATTCTTGGATTTAGGTGCTCTGTGCTTGTACACTTCACATTTGAATCCGTAACTTTCTGAACCATTTCCTGAAAGAAGGCAATTATTGCTCGTGAATATTGGAATGGCTCGCATGGTCAGAAGCTGAAGCTACCTTAGGGGTTCTTCCAAAATTTTGCATGAATATCCATGCCTTTATCTCTATTGTTTTTCTTTTTCAATTCGATAACTGGATTTTTTGTTTGGTCCAAATAATCTTGAAAACTAGATTGTGGGCAGATCTTCCCTGACAGCCCATGACTAGGAGTCCTGGGACCTTGTCCAGTGTTGAGCTCTCTTAACTTTTTAATTGTTAATTTTTAATTTTCTTTTGCACATCCTTGATTGAGATGTAGCAAGGATTGAGCTGGCTTCATACATGATCAATTATCTTTTTTCCTTCTGTATTCTTTTTAACTGCACAAAGTTTCTTCTGCATGAACTACTGCCTCTTCCATCTCTTCGAGTTTCAGATACTGTTCTTTTTCACTGGTTGTGTTCTGCTTTTGATTGCATGAGGACTTGATGTGTTAAGTTCTCTTTTTAAGATGCACCAATGTACCAATTTGTTGCTGATATCCGTAGAAGAAAAAGAAACAAGTCTTTTGTTGTGTGATCTTGACATCTTTTCGGCACTTCAAAAGTTTGAACATATATATTAGTAAGATAACAATTTGAGGCCATCATTTTTTTCATCTATTCGGTATGTCCAAGTGACTTTCTAGCATAAGGGCTCATCTATTTTGAAAATTTTACCTAAGCATCAGTTTGTCTGTGTTTTCTCTTACTTATGATCTGCATTCAAAGGGCTAATTATAGATTACTTCATGTAGTTAGACCTTTTTAGTATTTCGATCTCTAGATTAAAAAATTTACATTGGAATCTATATAGTTATGAAAGTGAAACATCTAACTCCACTTATCCTAACGCCATCGGTTTTATTCGACGGAAGTATGAAAAGATGGGTAAAAAGATAATTTCAACGTCTCAATTACGTTTTCGATGGTTGTGGACGACGACGTCGTTGGGGCTGTGGGTGACCGTTGTAGATGAGGAGAGAGAGCGATGGCGAGAGGCGAGACAAAGGGAGAGGAGGAAAAGGACAACGCAGATGTCGACACTTTGGATCTATATCGGCGTCGCTCGACAACTGCGTCGGCGCTAATGCAGATGCAAAGCAGTGAAAGGGCCACTTAGCATCTGCATCGACCCCGACGTAGATGCAGAGTGGCATTGATGCAGATGCCAAGTAGCCCTTCCGCCGCTCTGTATCTGCGTCAGCATCGACACAAATGCTAAGTGGCGCTGATGCAGATGCAGAGCGACGAAAGGGCCACTTGACATCTGCATTAGTGCTGATGTATATGTACAGTGACGCCGTCGTAGATGCAGAACGTTGACACCTATGTCGTCCTCTTCCTCCTCTCCTTTTACCTCACCTTTCGCCACCGCTCTCCCTCCTTATCCATAACAGCCACCCACGACCCCCAACGACATCGTCGTTCGTCTCCATCGAATTGTAATTGGGACGTTAAAATTATCTTTTTGCCCATTGTTTTTGTGCTTCTGTTAGTAAAACCGATAGCGTTAGGATAAATGGAGTTAGATGTTTCACTTTTATAATTATAAAGATTTCAATGTAAATTTTCTAAGTCTAAGGACCGGGACGTTAAAGATGTCTAACTACAAAGGTTAATATGTAATTAGCCCTCATTCAAAACAAAAGAAAAATAAACTCTTGCCTAAGATTATGTTCCTGGTGGAGAAATAAATGGCATGTAGCTTGGTAAAAAAAAAGTGATTAAAGTTTTGAACAATGTTTGACAGTGAGATTTCTCTATGGTGCTAATCTCTGACCTTTGAAATATGACTCTCGAAATGCATGTAAACAAAGCTGGAAGCCGCCCATTTAGGTTATTCTTGTAACATTTTCATCTAGCAAGAATATATTAGGAGTTCTGGAATGAGAGGTAAAGCAGAACACCTCATTCCTTCTTTGGTACTGACCTTTATGTTGAATGACTTGATCCGTGGAGAAGGCCAACGGTATCCTTCTCCAAGAGGTAGGCTTAATATTAGTAACATGTTTCCATCAGGGGCTTGTGAATGAATTCACATAAACAATCATTGTATCTGGTCTGACTTCATTTTTCTGTGGTGCATGTTTTTGACATGTTACTCTGGATATGCATTTCCTGTTCAATGCAGCAGCTGTGATCCATGATGTCCACATCAACTACCTAATGCTTAAAGGGCAGCTGGATGTCAAAAAATCAATTGCTTGCTAATCATATTCAAATGATCTTTTCGTGTCTTCTGAACTCATCCTTTGAAGGGACAATTAACACAAGGAAACTTGCATGAGTCACCAACCCAGCTGAACCTTTCTTCTTGTGCAGGGTGAGCTTTCTTCTCAAAGCTGTTTTCTGATGTTGTGGAAGCTGCAGCAGCCAAATGCCTGACAGCCAACCAGGTTTTGTAGCCTAATTAGTAGCCAGAGGACCACACAGAGAGTTATAACTGGCATCTGCAAGTGCAATTATTGGGTTAGTTTAATGCCTCATTTGATGTGAAAAGTACCCTGCCTGCTACTTGATTCAATTTGAGTCTTCATCAATACTTGTTCAGTTGCCTGAGCTGTAGTCATGCTGTTCATAAGTCAGAGAGAAGGATGTACAAGCAATCATCCATTTTTGCATATTTGAGGCATTTGAGTTAAAATTTTGATATTAGTAGCAGAATTACATGCATAATTGAAGCATCATCTTTTAATCATATTAGGTAGGTTCTTAATGTTGTTTTCACATAGTTGTGTATTATACAGTGAATTTGTAGATGTAGAAATTTCATACTTAGAATTAACTTTATATATATGTATAAAGAATATGGTTATGAGATATGGATTGAACATCGACTTGATTAAGTTGGATATTGGTGGAACAAGTGGATCAATCAGTTGGACTGTAAGATTAATAAAGTTTTCTAAAATTAACATATAATTAAATATTATGATAAAAAAAATAAAACATATGATAATATTATTGAGATAATAATGAATATATTTTATGATAAATGACTTAAATATCCATAAGAAAATTCAGATATCTTTGATGGTAGATAAAAAAATATTTTAATATTGAAGAGAGAAGAAAGGACAAGGAGAAAAATAATGGGAGATTGTAGGTCTAATCACCAAAGTTTCACAACAGTAACCTACTTGTGGAATCATAATCTTCATAGCTCTGGTTTGGCAACTGGTTTGGCAATCAACCTGTGGATCCCAAGTTAATGTGTTCATCCCAGACTGTGTTGAGCTTATCCTAGTTTGACTTGTGAATGTGGATTTAAATTACTACATTTTATGATAATATTAATGCACTACTACATTTTATATAATGAACAATATATTCTCTATAATAAATTTAAATTTGGATTACTATATTACGGTATCAGATTATATAATAGGATATCAATTTTTTAGTTGGTACCGGATGATGTAGGTCGATGTATCGCCCGATATAAAGATACCATCATACCATATCGACATGATAAATTATTGAAATAGGTATCTATTTTTTTCCTTGTTTAAACCAAATTAAAATGTATTATGTCAACATCATCGATAATAATAAAAGAATAAAGAGCAAAGGAGGGGGACTAATCTAGTAACTTGCAAGGTGCATGCAAAATGTGTGGCCTTCTCTTGTTTCAGTTGTATGAATTCAAGCCTATTTATAGCTGTGGTGTAGGAATTCAAGCCTCTTTCATTTGGTGCAATCATTCACTAATTTGCAACCACAGCTGCCAATGGCCACCAGACACTAATTCTCCACAAACAATGCATGGAAAGCCAAAAAAGAAAGAACCAAAAGAGCAAATGCAAACACATAGGAAGATTAGATTTATTGTTTAGATCAACCTAATATTCGTTTAATTATCAGAATGTAATCTTAATCTATTCATAAGGTTGGTATGAGTCTTCGGAATTAGTTTTCAGAAGCAATTTTGTTCTGCTTAACATCTAGAATTGATGAAGTGCTGTGTGCACAGTAAAATGATCTGTTGTTAGCATCTAATGCACACACATATATATATTTTTTGTATACAATGTAAGCCAAGAAAATATAATTTGGGGATATATAACAATTTTATAATTGATAGTTCACATTTTATGTGGGATTAATATAATCATAGTATCATAGTGAAACTAACAGTGCTTCAATATGTTACCTTATAGAATGTATATTTATTACATATACACTAGCTTTCAATGAAACCTTACACCCTTGTTCTTATAGTGGAACATTTGCATTGGCCTATATATAGTCTATTATTCTCACTACCTTCTCAGATAAATACATTGCTGTTGTCCCATCTCTCTCTCTCTCTCTCTCTCTCTCTGCGACTGAGGAGGAGGAAGAGACGATGGGTGCGTTTGATCACCTCTCGGATTTTTGCAGTGTCACAGAGACAAGGAGAGCATTGCAAATAAGGAAAAGGAAGCCGCTACAGGTGGAGAACACAGTACCATGGCAGCAAGCAGTTCTTTTCTGTATTCTAGTCTGCCTCAGGAGAAGAAGAGGATAGAATAAGCTCTTCTCTTTCGCTACTTGTTCAGTGTACTCCGACTTGTTCTCACCATCAGCTTCTTTGTTTTCTTGGCCTGTGTTGGGTCAATCATCAGACTGTCGATCTGAAGGTGAAGATGGACTGTGATGGCTGTGAAAGGAGAGTAAAGCACGCTGTGAGCTCAATCAGAGGTACAATCGACACACCTCACTTGATTTCCTATCGTTTCTTGGATCGTCAGTTGGAGATTTGTCCTTGGATCCTGCACTCATCTTTAGATCATGCTAAAAGCTTGCACAGAAGAGAGTGAACTCCATTCAATCGGATGTATATGGATCGCTGTTTCTGGTAGGAGCACTGACATACATCATCGAAACTGGTGGTCAGGTGTGACGAACGTGAACGTGAACCGAAAGCAGAGCAGGGTGACGGTCACCGGCCACATCGAGGCAAAGGAAGTGGTGAGGAAGATAAAGAGCACCGGAAAGAGGGCGGAGGCTTGGCCTTACGTCCCCTACAGCTTGGTTGCGTATCCTTACGTCGCCGGCGCCTACGACAAGAAGGCCCCAGCAGGCTTCGTTCGGAACGTGGCGCAGGCGGTGGCGAGCCCCAGTGCGCCGGAGGAGAAGATCTCGTCGCTCTTCAGCGAAGAGAACCCGAACGCATGCACTGTGATGTGAATGAACTCACGTACTGTTGTTATCTTCTTGGATTAGTATGCACGTAAATAGGGATGCAGGTATGTATATATCCATGCGTACGTATGTAGACCACATATCGTATCTCTGCATTAACTGTTAGGATGATTTGATGTGAGGAGAACCCATGCATGCATGTCTCTCTTCGTATTATAATAGTATGATCACCTTTTGCTATTTGTTGAAATGAAATTAATTGAAATATAAAATTAATTGAAATATTACATTTATGATTAAAAATTAAATCCATTTTAGATGTGCTTATTAGTATAATCTCGGGTTTACTCACTCACTACATTAATATAGAAAAATAAAAGATTTGAGTTTAATGTGTTAAGTATAATCCAATTCTTAATTGTTAAATTATACTATTACTTTATTTGAGTATTTGGTAACTTAAAAATATTAATAATTAAACTATCATGACAATCAAGAGGTCAATCGACTACGATAACCGAGTCAAATTTGAATTAGTAAGTAATTAGATCCACCCAAACATAAAACCATGATCCATAATTGTACCCAAAAAAATTATTATTGTGCCCAAAAAGTAATTAGTCATTCCATAATTGTACCCAAAAAAAATTATTATTTGACTAGCAGAATGAGCCTTAATTGGACTTCTTATCTTTCCTCAATTTTAATTCTTGATCACATGGATTCTTGTGTAAGTTATATACCAATGGATGTCAAGTCCACATCATTGAGGGAAGTGGATGTGAAGACATGGTTTCACTGGTGGGAAGTGACTGGAGGAAGAAGAAGAACTTGATGCATAGAGTGGCATCTCTCCCAACTAGTCTTCCTTGTGATGATGGCACTGTGTAATATTGATTTTGCCACCAGAGAGTTGCTGAAGGAATGATTTCAGACAAGCAAATGCCTGCTTTATTCTATATTCCTTTTTGCCAAAGTTGAACATTTCAAGTAAGTCTCTCTCTCTCTCTCTCTCTCTTTCTCTTATCTCAGGACATTCTGGATTTGTTATAGGAAGTCAAGATTTCTGGTCACTTCGGAAATTGGAGGAAGATATGCAAGAATTTGCCTTTATTTTGATCTTTCATTCCTGTCTGGGAGAGGAACTTAATCCGATTCTGAAAATTTCCATCTTTATAGCTTCAAGAAAATAGAAAGATACTTCCATCTCTAAAACCCTTCTAGTAGGAGCACACTTTTATTCCAATCATTTCCTAATAGTTCGATACTTATGGTTATCACATTTAAATTGGACAATAAAAATACCACAGGTTTCAATTCAATTTAATTTATTTTTTGGTTAAAGAGCATGAACAAAAAGAGAATGTTTAGACCAGTTAATATTCAAGAACTTGCAGTCAGAAGCTGGTCAGATCTGTTCAAGCAAGCAGAGTTTACATATCCAATATGATACAGAGAACCATTCCTTTGAGCAATGATTGTTTTCTTCATCTGTTCATGGGATCACAGTGCAAGCCTCACCAAAGGATCAGCTTCCTCAGCTGAAGAAGCTTGTCAGGAATAGAACAAATCAAACAGGAAGAGTTCATGCATGCTTCCAAAGTGTAATCAGTATCCTGTGATAATATATCACTGATCTTGTTTTCAAGAAGAACAAGAGTTGGATCAAAGGAATTCTTTTCTTCTTAAAAAATTCTCATCAAACATATTTTTTAAGACAATGATTGTTATAAAAATTATAATCATATTATTGTTATATAAAAATTTAAAATTAAGTAACAATAGATCAAATTTAAGATGTATATATTTTGATATGATTCAGAATATTTTTTTTTAATGTACATAATTTATGATTGTCGGATCCGAAGAAGACGGTAAGTAATAGAGAATAAATAGAGCCTTTTTTTTTTTTTTTTTTTTCTGATGTACATAATTTAGTATCTCTTTTGTATATAATCATTAGGATACTCTATTTATTTATAAGTAAGAATAGAAAAATTATAATAAGTAATTATGAAAGTTTTTCTCATCAATGTTATCCCCAATAAAAATAATCCAATCAAGATTATAATATACCTTATTCAATCAAATATGATTACATAATATAATATTCTTCCACTTAGTACATTAATTAATAAGATATAAATAAATATAAAATCATAGTAAATAAAATAAAAAATTATTTAAATATAAATTTTTAATTATATTTTAAAAAATTTAAAAAGTATTTTATATGACCATGAATCTTATAAACAAGTCAATAAGTCTAATAAATATAATAATAATATATTAATTTCGACTATCAGTATGAGTCATAGAGATTGTTTGTCATTAATATTATGTTTTCTTTTATATATCATGACATTATTATTATTTTCAGTATAGTTCATAATGACTTATGTAATTTGTTTGGTTAAGAAAATTTTATTATTATATTTAATCATTATATATATGATAATAAAAATAAATAATTTTAATTATGTAAACAAAAAATCAATTATGATACCAACTTAAATATGCATCATAATATTTTGTATGGATTACTCAAATTTTACTATCATAAAGCTTAATTAGTGACCTTGAAGCATATCATAAAATTAACATATATTTTTGATAATATAATTTACATTATATAATTCTTGAAAATTTACCCAGTAGCTAATATAAAGATAAATCTGTAGACTTCTCATTATTGAAGCAATTTGCGAATCAACATATGAAAATTATATCATTTCAAATTGATTTGATCGGGGGAATATAATCATTTGTCTTTTACATATATCTTATTATTTTATTTATAATAATCCAATAGTCAATTTATGGATAACTTTATATTTACTTAGTATTCCTTATGACAAAACTAATATATGCAGTGGTATAGATATAAGCATATAATTAACTTTCAACTATACATTAATAAGAAATATTTTTTATTTGATTCTTTTTTAGATTATTTTTAGAACATTTGTTTTGAATAAAATTTTCACATATTACTTGGTAATATATGTATTATTAGCTGAACAAAGTTGTATACTAAATCTCTCCAAGATTCAATCAATATATCGATTTTCGGATAATATTGACAATCTTTTAGATCTATATTTAAATATATTAATGTTAATAATATAAGCTATTTCATTCATATCAATCATTTTAAAATTTTTGATAAGAAATATATTAGTCTTATGCAATAAAGCAATATTATTATTAGTAAGCAAAGACCTTCAAATATAAATATTATTTTTATTGGCCTTCAAATATAAACATTGATCAATAATATATATATATATATATATATAATCTGAAGAAAGTAATGATGTCATGAAACTTTAAATACTATTGTTTAAAAGTTTGTTTAAGGTCATAAATAAATTTCTTAAGTTTATAATCTAAATTTTTTTATTTTTCTTTTCTACTAATCCTTATGTTTGTTCCATATAAATTTTCTCATTTTTATTTTTATTTAAAAAATTAATTTTCACATTTATATAATGTAACTTAAGATCATAATAAGTTACTAATGTTAGGATTATTCTTATGAATTTATTTAAAAATTAAAAAAAATATCTTGCTATAGTCGATATCATCTTTATGAGTAAAACATTTAGTCACAAGTATAACTTTATACCATTCAATATTATTCTTTGAGTCATATTTAATTTTAATGATCAATTTACAATCAACACTTTTATAATTATTTGATAACTTGATAATTTTTCAAACATTACTTTGATCTATTAATCTTAACTATTCTTTCATTATATCACATCACTTCATTTTCATTATATCACATCACTTCATAAGATCATTACTTTTAAAAGATTCTCTTAATTTCTATAATCATAAAAAATAATATCTTTTTTTTCTGATTTTTGTGCATGTATCATGTAATCGTAAAAAACAATAAATCTTCTTTCTCCTTGAGATTCTTTTCAAGGTTTTTGATTCTTGTATCACAATTTTTTACATATATCACATAATTATCAAACAGTACAAGTTGAAAGTAGTGCATACATGCTTTCGAGGTGTAATCAGTACACTGTAGATGATGTAATCATCAATCTTGTTCTTGAGCGCTAATGAGAAAGGCTGAGATCGACTGAATTCTCTTCCTCCCCCACTTTGTTCATCTCCTTCTGATCTCTTCTTTCTTCCTCTTTCAAAGCACTCGATGCTGTGTCCACCACGGTACCGGGTTTCTCCCAGCCCTTGAAGTCCTCCAACTTGAAGGTCGGTCGCCATAGCGGCGACGCAGCCTTCTTCTGCCGCTTGCTTTCATCTGTTCTGATGAGATCTCTCATGGCTCTGATGCTTCCAACCAACGAATAAAACTTCTCCATCTCTTGTTGTTGCTCATCTGCTTCAGTAGTAGTTGAGGTTGGAGTCGGTGATGTGGCTGGCGATGGCCTCTTTCTTCTGCCACTTCCTTTCTCCATTGCCTCGACTAAGAAATCTAAAGATCAGGGGAAGAAAGGGTTGTTGTTGGAATGCTCTATCTCTTCGTAGGACTAAGGATGGATAGTGGAAGCAGTGAACATATAAAAGAGAGGCCACTTCCAGAATTCCAAGCAAGTAGAAGCTCCGAAAAAGAAAGGCTGGTAGATTCCAGTGATGCCTTTTAATTTTCTTTTCTTTTAATTTATTTTTTATTTTAGAAAATAGCAATCGGAATCTCTTTCTACATCTTATGTACACATCAATATGCATTATTGAGGAGCTACAACATTGTGCTCTAAATTACAGCAGCCAAATACTATTCCTGAAGCTGCCAGTTTCTGTATTCATGTCATCATTGTTCTCATTTTAGTAGCATGTCAGTAATCAGATACAGATATGCAAAACATGTAGCCATGCTGAATTCATGGAGGTTATACATTCAAATACATCTGTCATACCTGAGTTTATTCCATATGGAATAAGATTATAAATTGAGAGAGAGAGAGAGAGAGAGAGAGAGTCAACACAAGGGTTCTTAGTGGGTCATTCTTTTTGCTATGGAGTGTGCTGTTCTTCAGTAGATTTAGGTAGGAGTTGTCATGTTGTTGGAAACATGATATATGCACTGTGATGTCATCCATCTGACAATCTCCTTCTCAAGGGAACACTCCATGATCCACTTGGTGGACCATTTAATCATTCAACACCACATCAAGAATATATATGTAATGTTATATATCAATATTGTTCTGGAACAACCAAGATTGATTAGTTTCCTTGCAGAGAGTTGACAGCCACAGCTAAGGCTCACATTTGATTGGCCACTTTCTACACTTGTCATTAAATCTACTATCCAATATATCTTATATCAGGTCTTGGCAAAATTTGTGATCCTCCTATGAATCAATTCTTATATTAGAATGCTTGCAGCCCTCAAACTAAAAAAGCTTTTCTTTCTGCATTATCATAAAACTAAACTAGATTAATTTAGCTTGAGGCTACTTCTAATGCTAGTGAGATGAGAAAGTTGGATATTATTAGCTCCAATTGTAATGCTAGAGCAGGAGCTGCTACATTAACATGCAGTAATATATAATTTTAGTTCATTGGACACTTAACTTTACTTGACTATCCTGTAAAAGAGGCTCACTGTTTCAGTCAATTCTTATTCCAAAGTTTTAAATTATAGTTGAAATAGTTATTTTTATTTTCACCTCTCTCCCAAAGCTACAGTGAACACATCAGAATATTTCAGCTCCAAAATTAATTCATTAAGAATTGAAAACCTCTTAAAATAATTTTTTTATATTAACATTCTTAGTTTTGATTACAAGATTAACTTTTCAAATATTGAGAAAACCTCATCCGACAAATTTAAGGTTTTAACTTGTCCGATGAATCTCGTCTTTGTCACTTATCCTTTTCTAAAAAAATAAAAAATAAAAAAATAAAGTTTTCCTACTTAAAAAATACTGCAACTAGAAAAAATAAAAATAAAGATAAAAAAGACTATACTTGCTAAGATAATGTAGTCTACCCTTATCCTTGTGTTAGATGTCATATCAGGATGGAGTCAGCTTTTCAGATTTATTGATGCGTGTTGCTTTTAATTACAATGATCAGTGACAGTAGATTTTGCAGTGTTCCTTTTCAACCTTTTTCCTTCCTCCAATCATCAAACCCAACTGAGTATTCTTCATTATCTCTTCCTGCAGGCTCTCAATTCTTTCCATGGATCTACCAAGTGCTGTGCTGCTTTCTACATGTAATGTGGACTTCTGGTGATTGGAACTTTTTGTCCAACAAGGTTGTATTCATTTCTTTCTTGGCTTCAATTTGTTCCTGTAGTTGGATGCCTGGTCCTTGTAAAGGGACCAGGTTAATAGTGCTATCGAAACCTCTATCTTATTAAAACTATCTAACCAAGCTTATTTTGGATTTGGCTGCCATCTAATGATGCTAATATGTAACTATGGATCATCTTAAACTAGCATGAAAGTGCAGTCTAGAACTCAGATTTTGTTGTTGATTCTACTCATAATTTTTAGCACAAGTTGTTTTCATAACGATTAAGGGATATCATAATAATATTATCGGAGTAACGGAGGAGAAGAAAAAAAAAGAAAAATAATATTATGCATCTTGTTGTTTCTAACCAAGATATAATTGCATAATTAATAAAAATGTAGGATCTTTTATTTTGATATCATGTTTGAATCAATCATTATCAATTCAATCTAATAATTGAATTGGTAAATTATATATATATATATATATTATTTTATTTTGATATTTCAAGATCTATGATTTTGTATTTAGATTCAAAAGACTTGTATTGTCCCTCTAATAAGGGATTGGATGTTGAATTTTTTTATTAGTGATAATTCTTTTGCTTGTGTGCTAAAAAAAATAGTTATTCAGATTTCATTATTTCAATCTTCCTCAGAGAGAAAAATGACTGGCTAGTGATGATCAACTTTCTCCCAACTTAACAAAGTAGAGCCTTAAAATCTCCATATCTTTGATTAACTTTAGCCCCCACCTACTAGGACTCCAAAATCACCTCTCTCTCTCTCTCTCTCTCTCTCTCTCAGTATGAAGTGATGACAGTGTTAAGTATGACTTGGTTCTCATGTTATCCAAACTTGATTATATGTATCTTGATATTAATTAGATATATTATGATGTATAACCATGATAATTGTTGTAATAATATCAGAACCATCTTTCAATTTCCTAATTTCAATTGACTTGATGCCATTGGTTATCAGTAGCAGAGATCATTCAATTTAGCATTAATGATAATAATCTATTTGGATTGAAATAACAGCTGATGATAAACCCATACAAACAACTGTTAGAAAGAACCTCACAGAAACCTCTCATGTCATTGCTGTTGTTATTTTGGATACAAAAAATCCTTTTTTTTTTTTTTTTGAAGGATTCAATATACTAAACTGAATGATACAACAAAGCTGAGATCAAAACCATGATGAACAAATTCAAACCATTGAAGATATTGTAATCAATGTAAGAGCAGTTGAAATCAAAGCCATGATTGACACTCAGTACTTGCAGATGATAACATGAGCAGAGTTGCAGTAGCAACCAAACAAGTCTCTTACAGTACAGTGAAAACAAAATAATTCAGACAATTATATCCTATCTGGTGCCACCTTGATACTTGAAACTTGTCAAGAACAACTCATCAAGCAAAACCTGTCCTATTAATTTCCAGAACATGTATCAATGTGCAGGCAGTCTCCAATGAGCACCAGCTGATTTGTTTCTGAACATACAAGAATGATTTGTATCTTAATGCTCCACATGATATCTTAAACCCATGGTCAAACCACAGTTCATAGCCTGAATTGCAGCTTAAACATCACAAACATGAGAACTACAAAAGCCCATCACAATATATGTGATAAGCATCATGGGCCACTGAATCTTCATAAGAAAATTATAGTGCTTCAGTCCAAGATACCCATTGGAGCAACCAAACTCATCAAAGGCAATGTTAATTCTTCTGAAATCCAATGCTCTTAGGTACAGAACATTAAACTAATGCAATTGATTCTATCACATTACAGTGTACAATAATACAAATCTGTTGTTATGAGAACCATTGATTGTCACATTGGGAAATTAAACTGAGGTTAGTGGGGCAGAAAAATATGGTGGCTGATTTGTCTGCAAACATCAGAACACATGGAATTCCTACTCTGCTTGTTCATGTTATGTCATTGCTGCAAATCCTGTAGGTAATCACTCATTGAGGATGGTTTTTCCATTGCATATGCTCTTTGATCTTGATGTCTTCAGAAAAAAACATTAATACAAATTGATGTTGGTCCTCTCAAAAAAAGATAAATATTTCTTTTTTTCTTTGACAAAAAAAGAAAAATAAGCTTTTACATTGGTAATTTATGCACTTAGTTCTTCCCATTATAATCACTTTCATCATCGATGCATATTTTAACACTACTCATTGTCTTTACTTTAATACTTTTATTAAAGGTATTTGGAATAGAGATACAGTAAGTATATTTAGCATAAAAAGATTAAGAGTATTTAAATCTTTATCTATAATTATTGGTTTCATTATCTTAATCATCAAAAGCTATGAGGTTGCAGATGAGCTTTAAATGAGTTCATCTCAAGGAAGGGATGTCGTCAACGCTACGTTCTACTCACCATTTCTTCCCTTCTCCGTTCTTTAAGAAAACCAATAAAACATAAAACATAAAACAAAAACGTACATAAATACATGAAAAGAAAGCCGGACAAAGGAAACAAAGCTCAACAAACTTTAATTGGCGGAAGTACTGCGCGCGTGCGAGTGCGGGCGAGGCGGTGGCGGCTGCGGCTGCGGCTGCGGCTGCGGCGGTGGTCCCAGTCGTCGTTCTCGAGGAACCTCTCCACCGCCGCCGCGCTGGGACCCGCCACGTCCCTCCGCCACGGCGCCGTCGTGGCGGCGGTGGGCCCCTCCCCAGCGAGCCGCGCCGCCACGGTGTTCGTCGCGTTCACCAGCCGCAGCGGCCACCCCAGCGCCGCCAGCCGCTCGATCTTCCTCACCTGCTCCTCCGCCAGCCGACGCGTGTTCGACTTGATGGCCGCCACCGCTGCTTCGTACGCAGCCGCCGTCCGCCCGCCCCGACCCGTGAAGTACCCCCGAAACTCCGGCACCCCGATCGCCTTCCCTAGCCCCGGGTGCCGCTCCGCCTTCCCCTCCGCGGCGAAGTACCGCTTCAGTTCCTCTACCATCCCCTCCCCCACCATCTCGTCCACCCGCCGGTCGAGGTGCTCCGCGAGCACCGCCGCCTCCACGTGCACCCACAGCAGGCAGCACCGGTATCGCAGCCCCTCCACCTCTGTCACCCTCCGCCACCGCGCCCCGGCCGGGCCGAACGGGTCGCGACGGGGGTCGTACCGGTCCGAGAGCAGAGCGTGAATGAAGGAGTTGGACCCGCCGGCCAAGACGGGGACCCGGCCGCGGGCGGAGATGTCGCCAATGGCGCGTTCCGCCAAGGCCCGGAACCCCACCGGCGGGAGCTCCCCAGCCGCGGGGTCGAGCTCCCCGAGCAAATGGTGCGGCACGCCGCGCCTCTCCACGACGGGGATCTTGTTGGTGGTGATGTCGAGGCCTCGGTACACCTGAATCTTATCGGAGTTGACGACCTCTCCGGAGAACATGACGGACAAATCCACGGACAGCTTCGACTTCCCGGTGCCGGTGGCACCCATGATCACCACCACTCTCTGCTCCTCCTCCTTCCCTTGTCCATGGCTGCTATTACCACTGTATCCATTGCCACAATACCAGTCATGAAGGTGGTGGCTTCGTTGTGGTCGCAGCTCCACAGTAGTCGTCACGGCACGCTGCTGCTTCACGATAACCGGCGGCCTCTGCAGGTGAGGAAGAATTATAGCTCTGCTGCCACCTCCGTTGAGTAGAATTCTCATACAGGCAAGTCTCACCTTCAAAGCTATCACTAATAGCTCTGCTGCCACCTCCGTTGAGTAGAATTCTCATACAGGCAAGTATCACCTTCAAAGCTATCACTAATAGCTCTGCTATTAAAGAAGGCTTCTCTCTCTATCTCTCGATCTCTCTCTCGCTCTCTCTCATTCAAATGCTAGCAAAACCAGGACAAAAGGAGAGATGATGATTCATTCATTCATTCAATCTGTTCTTGTTTTCTCTTCTCATGAGCCCTTTATACTGAGAAGCCACTGTCCTTGGTGTAGCAACACCAATCTTCTTCATTATTTTAATCAGGTAGTATTATTACTATATGCACCTAACAAACCATACTACATGCCCTCAGTTCTCAAAGATGGAAGATGAGAATGCCCAGGAAGACTTGGCAGGTGAAATTGACTGCACCTGTAGGGACAAGAAATGGGAGTGGAAGGTCATAGAGAACCTGAATCAGAACATGCATGCATGGTGCTTGGGGATCAATACCACACACAGGCTTGTCTACCTTTTTTCTCAATCTAATTGTCTCGTTTTATTATATTAAATTATGTACAAGATGCTCATATAGACCTGTCAATCATGCAATAATATATCAACCATCAATATATCTAAACAGAGATTGACTTATCAGAGACAAGCTTTACACCATTGCATCATCTATACATTAATTCTCTGATAATATTAAATGCATGATGCTAATTTTTGCAACTAGTCATGTGAAATGATGTTTTCATGACTAGTAATTATGAAAGGTAAAAGTCACTCCATTGTGCAAATGGATTCTGTGACTCCACTTCTTGATATGATACAAGCCCTTATTCCTTTAGATGGTGAACAAGATGCTTGAGACATATGCCCAGAGGGAATCCACATTGATTTGAGGAAGATGGAAGAAGATTGCATGTTGACCATAACCCCTTCTTTTGTCAAAGGACAAGAACTTAAAGTGGACAAGTAATGGTTGGCCTCCAAACAAGTTGTGTTGCTTTGTTGGAGTCACTACTACCCTTCATTGTAGATTCTATGCAAACAAGATAAAAAAAGTTCCAATCCAATAGGAAATTGCACAAATTTTGCACCTAGCACTATGAACAAAATAAGGATCATTTGAAGAGTTTGTGCTTTGTTAGTAATATGGTTTTGAGCAAGAAATGTAGAGCAAAATCTGATTGAGCAATCCATAAAACATAGAAGAAATGCTAAAGAAATTAGTGAAATGTACCATTGTTAATAATCAAATGTGCTTCTTTTATTCTTTAAATTAGAATTGCAACACTTTCTAGAAAATCCAATTATTTCATCAAATGATTTGTGTTAATTATCTGCTTTCTAATTAGAACTACAACACACTAACTTTTGCAAGTTTTATTGTCATTTGTCGCAAGATTTCCGGACTCAAGTCATCACAAATATTTAATATAAGATTTAATTATGAAATTTACATCAGTAATAATAAAATTCTAATCCAAAATGGCTTTGACATTTATTTGATGAAGGGATGTTTGTAGAAAGATTTATCAAGTACAATAGCATGCTTATGTGTAACATACACTTTGTCATGTGTCTTTCTTTGTTTGCACTTCATGCCAATTGTAAGCACAGTATGTTTAATACATTCCTGAGTGGTGACTGCTTAAGCCAAAATAATACTTGAAAACTTTTGCCATCCATCCTAGATTATTGGAGCTGATAGTGCCACATACTTTATTTAATGTGTGAATTGATGATAACTTATTTAAGATTATGAGCTAAGCTTGAATTGTATTGTGGACTATGGATAACATACAAATATTGTTGGTTGTCATTCTTATCTATTTACACAATGCATTCATATGTACTTCAATGTCAAGGGAAAGGAATCTTAGTCTAATTAAAATCAATCCATATGGAAGCATGTTGATTAATTAGGATCCTATCAATCAAATCCAAGCAACTTGCAACACTAGACCAAGGTCATCTGATATAGACTTCAACCTAAGTCATTATGATATCATTGGATTTGATATATACCTCAAGTTAAGTTATGTGATATAGACTTCATCTTTATAACAATGTCCTTTTTATTTTATTGGACATGCCGATGTTAGTAGTGCTCATAGCGGGTCAAGAGACATGCTTTTACAATCTTCTTCTTTATGCTGTTTCTCACATCCCATGATTCTTCTCGTTATGAAACATATACTCTAAAGATGATTGAATTTTAGTTTTCTAATATTTTGTTAGTCTACTAGCTTGAAAATTTATAACTTGAGTAATTCTGTACTGAAGTATTGTGTTGAACTTACAATTGAATTAAAAAAAAGGTTTATTCTTTGATGATTTGTTATAAGCCTTAGTAGTGATACTTGATCGTGAGTATTTTTCTTCAAACAAGACATATGTGCAATGTGCATATAGGTTAGAATAATACACAAAAGGAAGTGCAATTGTAATTGTTACTGTACCTATGCATGTTTGAGAAATGTATTACTAGAGTTTATAAATCACAACAAAAGTTCATACTTAGTCAAACAATCTAGTGAAAAAATTTCATTGCAGCAAACAAAACTACAAATATAGACATAATAAAGATCATAAAATCTTAGCGATGTTATCATTGTCGTTATGGATGCAGGGTATTACTATGCTTAATAAACCGCTGCAACTTAAAATTCCTAGTTAAAGAAAGCTATGATCATTGGAAACTATTGTTGTGTTACAAAAATTCTAGCCCAAGAATTACTGATTATTAACAGTAAAATCCTAGCCCAAGATATAAAATACTTCGATTAGAAATTACAATACTAGATGTCTATTTATGCAGTTGTCAGAATGATAGAAATGAGTTGAGTTAATTCTATTTGTGAATCATGGAAACTCAATATATTTCTATCCCTGTAAATTGTTTACTGTAGTGGGATAAGACTGCAATCTGAAAGGTCTATGAACACCTAATATTTGGCAACCCACAGCTAGCTTAGCCAATGTTAGGTTAATTATAAGAGTATGGACAAAATATATTTGCATATATATATGTATAATGCCAAGGACAGTAATTATCCAAAGAATGTCTTCTTCCTTAGCCACACAACTCACTCAAATCTAATAATGTTATTTTCACTAGGTGTCACAGTAAGCTCGTCATCCAGATTGTTGGCTTGTTCCTGAGTTGAAGGTTGGCAATTAAAATAGCTGCTAAGAGTGAATACAATACCTACAGATGTAGTGGTTAGGCTGGGGTTTATTATTCTTGCATGCACGTCCATGGCTGTGAGATGTTGGTCCTCACTTCATGGAAAATCATCACAGATGAATCCAATGTTCTTTGTGATGGGGTTAGGTTGGATTACTGCACTCCTGACAGTGATAGCATCAGCAACTTGAACTTGTTTTTGCTTGGATACCCTACCAAGACTTGGCTGCTTGCTTGCACTCAGCATGAGAGAGATGCATTAGTTTTGTTTCTTCAAGTCTGAGAAGATGCCCATGCAGCACAAGGAAAGGGCAGGAGACTTGAAAGTGATGAAAGAGGAAGGCTGCATGAACTCTTGGATCTGCACTCGTGTATGTGCATTAGTTTCTTCTGTCCAATAATTAAGATTGCATGCATCCACCAAATAAAACATGAATTCTCCTTGTTTCAGCTAAGCACTGTGTCTATGACACTAAACATATCTAAGATTCTGTAACACCAGCTGGCTGAGTGTATCCACCATGTCTTGCTAGGCTTACACTCCACAAGAAGAGTCTCTTTAAGATAATCTTAGGATTATGATGCAATGGGATTGAATGATTATGGTATGATAGAAGAAAAAGATACCGTACTTTGTATATTACATCCACCGCATTCATTGATGCAATTATACTTCGATAGAAGAAAATGATTGATAAGAATAATTAAGCCAATTTTTTGGGCTGGAGGAATGCAAAAGGTACTTTCAAATGCAAGGAAAAATAAAGCAGCAGTAGAGATATGATAGCTCGACTATAGAAAAACTAGATAAATTGGTATGTGAAAGTACATATAGAGCCAACCATAAGTAAAGTAAGTGAACTGTCATGGGCTTGTATTTGTCTTATGCCCATGTAAAGGCCTCACCTTCGGCAAGTTGGTGGATTCATAACTACAAATCAAATTATGAAAAGATTCAGCCATTTTGTGGGGAAAATAAATCGACCCTGATGAAATATAGATGCATGAAATTGAAAGCCAAATAGGAGATTCACTTGATAGAGTATGTTTGATCATCTCAGTTGCCATGTTACCATTAAATCAAATTGGAAAGGTCCATATCAAGTATATCTTCCCTAATCCCTCAACCATTACAGCTTAGTAAACTGTGGAGAACTGCAGTTTACTGGGAATGTCTCTTCCTAATTGCAGTGGCGCTGAACACTGGAGAAAACAAGCTCCCGTAGTAAAACCTTTTATTATCCATATTACCATATGGTTAAGATAGATGCATTGCATGCATCTATTTTAGCTGCAGCTTTTATCTATCTTAACATTCTATCTTAAATGGGTTTATCTATCTTAATATTCTATATACATTCTCTTTTCAGTGATAGCAACTTTCTATGTACATTGTTGCTTAATTATCTAATATTCAGATCCATAAAACATCATGAAGTTGGTTTGATAATTATCTAACAGCAGTTTTCACCTAGCAAAGTATATGATTCAAATAAATTGGGCTTTCCTTCACAACTGGCCTCAGCTCCTTGTTTGACCAATAGGCAGATTCTTCCCCAATACACACCTTTCAAAACCTCACAGTCTTGTCAAGTGGAGAGAACCTGGTTCTCCAAGCAGGGGACCTCTGCTACAATTCAAGGCATGCATGTGCAAGCCACAAGTGCCACCTCTCAAGCTCCTGCAATCCCCAGCAGTCAGCAGTAGAGAAGTTTGGACACATCTGCAGGTACATGACTGAAGTCTGAAGGTCTTGTTCAATTAATGCCTTCTCTTATTTTAACTTCAATCTTTGGAATCTTCACAACTTGAAACTGGAGTGTGTGATGGCAGCTATATATATTGTTTGAAGAACAAAAGAAGACAAGCAGGGTTTTGTTTTGCATTTCTTCTGTTGACAATGGAGGAGGAACCAGGTGACTACATGCCCAAGAATGCTGTCATGAACTTAAGCTGTGTTTGACTTGCTCCATGCATGTGCTGTTTCTTCATTATTACAAAGCTCAGGAATTCATTGCCCTTGTTTCCTGCATGCTTTTCTTAATGAACTCAACTATGAAACATACATTGACTGGTTCTTCTTTGGAATGGTTCAAGTGCTCTGACTCCACTGCTGAATCTGGTCCCACTAAAATCCCAACCTCAGTATAATGCAGATGAGGTCTAGGAATATTAACTTTTATTTTTAGGAACATCCTCAAAACAGTCAAGTCATGGGTTTCATATATTTTATTATTGTTGATCATATTCAAGTTGAACTGATTTGTCAGAGTTGAACTTTGTCCTTTGGCTATTTGGACTCACAAGCATTCTAATATATTTAAATCCACATTTTGAAGTGCTCCATCAATGGCAACTGGGTTTCTTGGTGTATGATCTCCCCTAATCTTATGTCTTCTCTGTAGTCTACTAATTGATCTTTAAGACTCACAAATGGCATGCCTCTTAACTTGCACCAAAAGATCATCCTCAGGATGTTGCTTCTGGTAACAAGTATATAGATAATACTGTCAACCACAAAGATCCAATCAAGACCTCCACTTGGTTAGAGCCTGCCCAGGAGGGGAGCTTTCTTGCAGCCGCTGGGCGCACTTTATGAGTCCTCTCACAATCTTTTTGCATTCTTTCTCGTATAACTCATCACTGGCATCTGTAACCAAAAGTTAGCCACCTGCAGAAAGAAGCCTGCAACACACTGCCAAACTTGTACCAGTGCAGTGCCAAAAGAGCCTACATATGCCCTCTGCCCCACTCCAGCTTTCAACAGTAGTGGACTACCCTATGCATCACATAGCATACAAAGGAGTACCGGAGGCAGTGAGCGCAGTGAGCGCAGTGAGTGGTAACTTGTCACCTTCATCTCACTTCCTTCTTATTGGAGTCATCTAAGTTTCACACACATGAGAGACAAGAACACATGTTTCTGCTTCATTTAATTGTTGGCTGTGCAGGGTCTTAATTGCTGAAGAGCTTCATAGAAATGAGGGAGGGTGGTTCGGCTTCGAACTTGGCGGTCGTTGAGCGGAAGGAGACGCGGAGGAAACCTGGCGGATGCATCGGCGTCTTCTTCCAGCTGTTTGACTGGAAGAAGAAGAAGCAGTTCCCCAAGAAACTGTTCCCTCCTGGTACTTGCATTTGCCACCCTTCCATTGTAGCTGTTCGTCTCTTCACCTGTTGCTTATTGTTCCATTGCAGTCACTGCTGCAAAGCGGGTGTTGAGGAGGATTGGTGGGCATGAGAAGCTGACTGTGGCCAAGCACTTGCTGGTACTTCTCCATCACATTGTTGTGCCCTGTTGTCACTGTTGTGAGTTTGCTTGAAATCTTTTGCTTGCATCAAGGTTCCACAAGAGAATAGTGGAGGCATTGCGGCGGTGAAGAGAGCGGAGACTGGCAGATCATGTTCTTCTCAAGATAGTCTAGCTACAGGAATGTGTACTCCCGGGTTGGTGGCCAGGTTGATGGGTCTCGAGTCCATGCCCGTTGCTCACCATGACAACACAAGACAAGCTTTGACTTCGGATTTCGACGACGTCCAGTGTCTGAAAGTTGGTTCAAGGCCTCAGAAGTTGCCGAAGACGGGGAGATTCTTGAAGAACCGGCGGCCTACCGGAAACGCCAGCCGGATCGGTTCAGACGCTTTGCAGCTCAACATGAGCTTGGAGCAGCAGCGCAAGCTCGCTCTGCTGTTGAAGAGCCAAAGGACGCCCTCGAAGAGGAAGAAAGCCCGGCTAGTGGAGGTTGCTACCAAGATCTTGGAACCGGGTTTGCAGTCCAGGAACCGGTTGAAATTTGGCGTCACCGGTGTGAGCATTTCGTCGAACATTGCAGAAGGTTCTGACGCTCCCTTCCTGTCAAAGAAACCTGATGAACCCTTGTGCTATGATTTCCTCCTCGGCTCCTGCACGAGCTGTGGCAACTTGGTGGAAGTGGTCGACTTGAGGTCAACTGACAATGCTGCACAAGGGCTTGATCATGGACATGGTGCTTTGGACTCCGACTATGGATCAGCATCATCATTACCATCATCATCTTGTGATACAGCTGTGCTGGGAAGTGAGAAAAGAGTAAGAACACTTCCAATTCGAGGGGAAGATATTAAGAGGAGTTCTTCACTGATTACTGCAAAAGGTCAGAGCAGAGCAGCACCGTTGGCTCTTGAAGCTAAGACTAATAGTGTTCACAGCAGGGATAGGAAATGCAGTGTAAGAAATGAACAGGATATGTGCAGGATGCATGAGAGTATTGCTCCCAAGCAGAACAATTGGAGGCTGAATCAGTCAACATTGTCAAATGAAAATTTGGTCTCAGGGTCTAGGCAGCATAGTCGGCAGTGCAACACAAGAGGCTCGAATGCGGTGATTGGGACGAAAAAGTTTGCTGCTGCCAATAAAAGCTTCGAGAGTCGGACGCTTGCCAATTGCAGAGCTAGAGCATCAAAGAAAAATGTAATGAAGCTGGGAAAATGTGATCTTGATCAGGATAACATGGTTCCTAAAGGAAGACCTATGAGTAATGGAGCCTTCATGAAGCAAAGAAATCTTAAAAAAGAGTTGGTGAAGTCCAAAATTTCAGGATCGATTGGTAACCACCTTAGAAATCGGACTAGCATTAGAAGTGATTCACAAGAAGATGCGAAAGCTGGTGGTGGCAGTAGAAAAAAGAACAGTACAAGTCCTTCGATGCTTAATTCACGAACACGGCAAGTATCAGGGTCTACATCCCATCAAAATAAGGTTGAGAGGAGCAAGGCCTTCAATGAGCTCACTGGTTGTACTTCTCCAAAGGAACTTGTATTAAGTCAAGAGAGTGAAAATTTGTCTTCACAAAATGAAATAGAAGAAGATGCATTGTTTGCTTATCTTGAAGATAAAATAACAGATCTGTCCTGTTTGGATGAGAACAACTTGCAGGCAGATCATTATTTTCCAGGAATATCTTCTCTTTCAATTCTAGAAAGGATGATATCTACACTACTGAATAGAGGGTCCCCATCTCTGAAGAATACTGATAGAGCGAAAAATAACTTACATTTATCTTGCATCGATTCTTCTGACGATGCCATCTTTGATGGACAAAGAGCAAAAACAACTGAAAAAGTTCAGGCAAGTTACAATTATTTGGATATTCAAGTTAATTTTCAGACTGGCATTAAGCTTTCAAATTTTCTGTTTTGTGCATTTGCATTACTTCATAATCACAAATGGTTCATAGACAAAAATTCAAACTAATTGCATTAAACAGTTGCAATTTGCTAGATCTTTGCTGAAAAATATGTACTACATGTCAACCAGAATCTGCAAGAATAAATTTATGCATTATATTTATTATTATATCTTCAATGATTTCATATTTCTCTGAATATGTAGCATATTGTGAATAATGTCTTATCAAATTTTGAGTTAACTTTACTTAATTATCTTTGTTTAAAAATTTTGTAGTCAGAGATTTTAGAAACACTGTGTTTAGAATAACAATAAACTTCACAAACTCTCTTTCTCTCTCTCAAAAGACATGTTTTTGTATTTGAGTGGACTGCAGCATCATAGATCCAGTAAATATAGAGAGATGCAACTTGCAAGAAGCCCTTAATTTTGAAACAACTAGTACACTATGTGCAGGAACTATATCACTCTTAGGAGGATTTTTCCTGATTCAGATAATTTTTTTTGATTTGTTCTGTCAAAAAATAAAGATCAGATTTCTATTCTAAGAAAAGGACCAACTATAACTTCTAAGTTCTGTACTGATGCATTTATGGGGCTTCAGGTTAGCTTTGAAGTTTTCAAGGACATGTCTCCAACAAAGGGAACAATATAATACAGAATAGACAAAAAAGAATATAAATAAATATGAACTAAGTAGTCAACATGGTTGAACTTCGCACATGCAGCTGTATGAAAGGAAATGTAGACTTTGTATACTGCTGAATTGAGAAAATTAGGAGCTCTAAGTGTCATATACTTGAATTTATGAAAGCATAGACAAGGTATATATACGCTATATATTATATAATGCACTTAATTTATCTAATGTAAAAATAAACTGAAACACAAGGTGTGCATTTCTCTGTTAAAGACTTTTGTCGGTGCAGTTTCAATTTGGAATCAAGAATTTCAAACTAAACTTCATACTTTGTTGACAGAAAAGGCCTTATTTTTCACATCATTATAAATGTTTCACATTGTTGTGTTTATCTTATGGTAGCAAAGTACTATCTGGATGTAGTGTCACAAAATTGTTCCTGAGATGCATCATTTTGGTTGTCTTTTCTTCAGGTAGGTGTAAAATCCAGAACAAGTGCTGTATGTTCAACTAGCTGTGACGATCATCCCAACCTTATGACAGCACTTGAAGTTTCTCTCCCCACTGACGGTTGCTTCTGCTGGGATCTCAGTTGTACATCAGGTGAAAATCTCTCTTACATCTGCTTTGGCTTCGATTTGTGTTAATGTATATTCTTTCCTAATTAACAATCTAACTCTGATGTATGGGTGTTAGTTTCCGACTGATTCGTATAATTTCAACGAAGCATGTGCATTATGATGCCAATTGATTGTTCATATTTGTTTTAGACTTGAACATACTTGTAGGAAATTCATCTTGTCTGCCCTCAGATTGTCATCGATCAAATGTCCTGATAGATTATTCTGCGTTCCATTTTCTCTAGGATGCAAACCTAACCATGAATCCTCAGAGAGATTCTGCAACAAAACACAAGAAAGAGAGCAAGAAAACAATGACTCTTCACTAACACTGCTTCTCTTGGAGGGGAATCCACTAAGACTACTACTCTTGGACTGCATGATGGAGTGTCTGGATTCATTATACAGCTGCTTCTACTATACTGGTTGCAATTCCTGGTTTACGTCTCAAATGTTTCTAAGCAAGAACAGGTTGGCAAAGTCGATCGAAGAGGAGATCACAAGGTGGCATCATATGGCCGGCAAGAGCCTGACTGAGCTTATCGAGCAGGACGTGCAACATCCGAGCTCAGATTGGCCATCATCCAAGCTTGGAGGATCAGCCGAGGTAAGTGAAGAAATCGAAGAAGACTTACTAGAGTTAATGATAAATGAATTGGTCATAGATTTTTGCCAATACTGAATACAGTCAGAATCCGATCACGTTCCAAATCATCATGTATTATCGGATGATGATGCATGCCGATGCGGCCAACATGCTGTATGTACGATATCACGGAAAAAATAATCTCATTTACCTAGAAAAAAGATGATCAGATGTTTGCTATGTCAATTCTAATAAAAGTTGAAGCAGGTCTTCTTTCTGGTGCTAAGAGTTACTCCTAGACAAGCTCGAACATATGATTTAGAACTGAAAGCTTGCATGTGTATTAGAATACTCCATTGTTTAATGGGTACATGGATTTCATTGAGGAAGCCATTTCTTCTGATAGGGAAGAAGAAAAACTAGCTTCTCATGGTTCAAGTTCATGTATATGAACAAAATATAAGTTAGTTTATAGTTCATGATCTGCACACATTATATAGTTCAGCTTCATCAGATGCTTCCCAAACCATGAATGCACATAGTAAAGGTTACAGTTGTAACTCTCACCCAAAATAAAGCATCAGTTATCACACTCTCCCTTCCCAATAAGTTGAGTTAAACTGTGATATTAGCACGAGAAATCTCTCTCTCTCTCTCTCTCTCTCTCTCTCTCTCTCTCTCTTGCTGTCTTGTGTGTGTTGGACATGGAAGGCACACGTCTTCCACACCATTGAATCCCTTAACCAGACCTCAGCTCGATTCCATTGCTTCCTCTAAATACCTTCTTCTTCCATGGTTGTAAGTAATCGAACTGGTTACAGATTAGGATAGACGGAAGAGATGATGGAAGGCTCAAAGATTGCGAGCAGCAACCGGAGGTGCTCCCGGGAGTGCACTGTCGGCATGGCATCTCTTCTTTGGTGTCTCTCCCTCTCCACCGTCATCATCGGGTCGCTCGTAAGCCTCCATTTTGCGAGATCCCGACCGGGTATCATTCGGCCTCCCTACTCCTTTTCTTCAGGCATCTGCACCAGCGACGAGGAGCTGACGCGGCGCACATCGGAGGTAACAAGTATAAAGTCAACCAGAGAAGACAAAAGATTCTGATGGTTGCCAAGAATTGAGAACTTGGTCAACGCTTCTATTATTGTAATAACCACATTACTCTCTTCCTTTTCTCTTTTAATAGGGACCTAAATTGACTTTTGTTTAATTTTCAAGATCAATCACCGCCTCCAGCCTCTGCTTCGTCGGCTCGTTCGACGACCCCAGCAAGGCCGGCCGCGGCCGCTACAGCCCGCGGATGCACCCCATCGTCACCCTCGCGGACCGCCGCTACTTCCCGGTGTTCCGGGAGCACTGCCGCCCTCCCTGCTACGTCGACGAGCACTACCTGCCCACGCTGGTGACTAAGCTCTTCCCGGGACTCAACTCCAACATGAGCCTCACATGGGTCGACTGGTCTCGGGGTGGCGCACACCCTGCGACCTACCGGCGCAGGGATGTCTCCGTGGGGCTGATGGAGAGGACAAGGAATGGCTACAGTAACAACACTACTGCAGATAGCTGGCGCTGCGAAGCATCTCAGGGACTTAAAAGTTGGTGAGGGTTTACTGGTTTCTTAGTTTGATGGGCTAATCAACTTGATTTAAATCCACTATTGCTGCAGATGCTTGATGTAGAAGCTGAAGCCGAAAGAACTCAGCTTCCAAGGCGCATTCGAGAGAGGTGATCGGAGGTTTCCAATTGGGGGTGGAGGGCTTCGGCGCCGAAGCCAAATAACATGAACGAGGAGTTCCAAGGAAATGAATGGAGCTACCTCCGGATCTGGTATCAGATTGGACCATAAATCAAACTTAGAAACTGATCATAGCCCATCCACGTACACAAGAACGCAGGCGATACAGGAAGATAGTTGATGTGGCAGCCTCGAAGGATCATATATTGGTGGAGCGAATGTGTGATCGGATCCGAGCTTGGTGGAGGGAGAATGAATAGTCAAATTATAGTTTGACTTTAATTTAATTTAATTATATTTTATTTAAAATGTGAGGGAGGACCAAAATAAAAGGAAGGCAGCACTCTCAGTAAATAGAATATTTAATAGGGTTTTAAAAGATTATTATGGTAAAATTAGGACATTTTCTTACATATTTGTCTCTCAAATCTTACAAAATTAGCATATTAATACCTTAGATTTAGTATGATTGTTCCAAATATTAATTAAATATGATGCTGTATACCAAATATATATAGTGTAATTAAAATAAGTTAGATAAACATATCAAATCATCTCTAATTATTTTTTAAAAATATATTACTATATATATATATATATATATATATATATATATATGATGCTCAAGTAAACTTAAGGTTGAAACATATCACTTGTACAATAATGTATTAACTAATCAGATGTAATCATCTCAAGTCAATTTTGCTAATACATATGAAGCTATATGTATTGACTAAATCTTATGCATTGGATTTATCCTTTTGTTTATGTATTTATTTATTTAAAAATGCACCAGCATGAGCATACAGAACATTTCTAAAGATAATAAATCAAAATAAGAACTTTGAGCAGCAGAGAAATTATAAAGAAAACAAAAAATTGGAATCAATATTTGAGTGACAAACTGAGCATCCTCAACATACAACCAATGGATGAATGTTAAATGATCTCCACATTGCTGTTGTGAAAGCCGAGGTTAAAACCATACATGCTTGATGTGGCTAACAACAGTTGCTTTTAGGCTCCAAACATCTATTTGTAGAGATCTCACACCACTAAAACTTTGAGAGAACAAGCCTCACTCATTTACCCATCCACATATACATGAAAACACTTGCCTGATAATAATTTCATTCCATGCAAGGAATACAAAATGAGAACAAGCCACACACCAATCGAACGAGCGTGAAATAGTACTGCCGTCCAAAGGAGGAATGCTTTTTTCGACATTCAAATTCATTTTGAAGAGGATGGGTTGACAAGAGAAAGAATGCACTGTGCGATATCAGATGCAGCATCAGGACGTGCAGCACTCGGTGCCCTCTCGGACATCTCAGCCATGAGACTTTCATTTCCTGCAAAATTCAGTATAAAACATTGTGAATTTTGCATGCCTCCCAAACGCAACATGACAAAGTATCTTAGTCAAGACCATAGTGAGTAATTATAGGTTCAGTTTTGAGTCAAATTATTCATGGATATAGCAAATAGAAGCAATGGATGTCGTACTCCTTTTTTCTTTAAATCTTTTGCAGCTTTTTCAACCACATGATTACCCTGAGGTAGCCCTAAATGTGTCATATCCAACTAGGAAATCCAGTTAGCAATGATGATTATGGAGCTTTTGGTGTCCTGTCCTATTTTACGTCAAATAATATATGTCTTAAACATGTTACAGGTTTGTTGGAAGACCATAATCATAGGCTGTTTACTGCTCTATAGTAGTGGTCTAAAGTTCACGAATTTGTGATCATGTACTGATTATTTTAGAATGTACTTCCTTTTGTCATATAAGGTATCTACTTTTGTTGCTTTTAGTGTATATTCTTCACTCCTAACTCCTACTTCCTCTTCTCCCTACAATTGTTCCTCTTTGACATGTGTCTCTTCCATGAGGTTGCAACGATGATAGTAAGGGCATAAGAATGCATTAAAAAGATTTTCTTCAGCTAAGAAAAGTAAACGAGCTTTTATTTATGAGAATATAGAGAGTTCTTGAAAAATCATGGGTAAATGACCCCTCCTATGTTGGATATCAGATACATAAATCATAAAATCCTTGCATGTATATCAATTTTCAACAGGATACCATAACAAATAGCTCATATACATATGAAATTCACAAAGAATTTCAACTATTGACAAATACCATATTGGTTTTGTTGCTATCAATGAAAAACATCTCCCTAGCTAACTAACTGCCACTGCAAGGATAAAATCATGCGGAGATCCATTAGTAGTCTTTCCATCAGTTAATTTCTGCATCCTTTGACTTCTCATGCATTTAGAAAACCCATAAGAAGCCTATAAAATCAGCAATTCCTGGCATAATTTGCTACTTCATCAAGATTTGATAGTTTAGATTTTTCAGCATAGTTTGATCAACAGTTGCAGGGACCAAGGCCAATCAGTCATAACTTTGAATCAAATGCTCGAGAACAATGATAGCAAAAAGTTTAACAAACACATAGAGAATCCTAGTACTAAAAATTACATCTTACAATCAGTGATAAATATCCATTCCTAATCCTACTCACTTAAGATACTTTATCTAAACTGATTTTCTACAAGAAAACTTTATCTGCAGCACTCTACAAGAAAAAATTATCTGCAGCACCAACGAAGCTCAAATTATACCATATCATGCTTCACATTTGTCCTTCCATATCAACTTAAAGTTGCTCTTCCAAATTTCTCTTACCATGACAATATTCCAATTTGACTTCTTTTTTTTTTATTGATACGGATATATAGACTTTGTTTGCTGTGGCAAGCATGCATAAGGACATGCTCTGGAAGCAGCAAATGCTTCAAGGGTATGTCCTTAACTCTTGACAAAAGTTTCCATATATACAGACGAAACATTGCCTACAAAAGAAACAGAATATATTGCAAAGGAAAAACAGAAAAGGACTATACTCATGAGATCTGGGGTCAGCTAAGATCTATTGTTCATGAGATCTAAAGTTTTACGCTGGATGTCAGTTACCTTTCACAACCCTCCACCTTTTTCATTCGAACTTGGGATTAGAGCTATGTGCATGTATTAGACTAATAAAACCCTAAACTTGACTATCCATAAATAGGACTTAAGAAAAAAAAGGACTGTAAAAATGGACTGTAATAGATGTATGACTATCAAAGGGTTTCTTCCAAGGGGTAATGAATCAACTTTTAGCACATAATCTGTAAAATGTCTATATGGTTCAAGATCTTTACCACATTAGAGCCATTATTACTAGTCGGCTTCAGATAAAAAATGAATCTACTACACTTGAATGAAGGTTGAGAAAAGGTCACTACATACCTAAAATATCATCAATTGCCTCTTCGAGACTACTAGAATCAAGCTCATCTTCTGTAAGGACCTTTGATCCTGCTATGTCTGCCATAATGTATGCATTCTTTGTTTGATGATCATCTGCAGCATTAGGTAATGGTATCTAGTACAAAGAAAAAGTGGATGAGAAAAAAATATTGAAGAAAAAAGAGTATACAGCTTTCAAATTTAACCTGCAACTACATAATCCAAAACTAAGTGCACCTTAGTACAAAAGCTTGTCTATGTAGGACCAAATGACATGCAACTAAGATGCTTGTGGATGAGCACATAATGGTATCATAGATTAATTCCATAGCCCATTTACAATATAATCATTGGAATGAGCTATTTAATTAGTATAGAACTGTGAAAAATAAATAAAATATGACCTAATGCATGAGGCTCAGGTTTAATAGAGGGTCAATGTGGAAATAGGTTTAAAATTGTGATTCAAAAATTAAATAAAGTTTTTTGACATTTTCCACAGGAAAAAATAGATCAACACATGTCACTTTTCTTAAGGTAAATACGAGGGCAGCAAGGTTGCACCTTGCAACTTGGGTGACCAGGTTTTAAATCATGGAAGCGAGCTCTTTACTTGTAGATGTAAGGCTCCATATATTGACCCACAAATTTCTTGTGCACTAGATTCACATTCACCCTAATGGCAAACACAAAAGCCTAAAGTCGAACATATACTGAAAGGTGTAAACACAGGTACAGTCTGCATCCACTGTCAAGAAACAGATGCACATTCAATGAGCATCTTAGTCTGTATTTCTACAAGTATTAACCTAAGATGAACGCATGAGTTCAGTAAAGCCAGTGGTGCAACAGAACTGGAAGGTCAACTAAAAATGTCACTAAGCTTACAACTTGAGTCAATGACGATGCAGGAACTCTTAAAAGACCATCCAGAATTATCAACGAAGGTGAGCACTCAGTTAACTAGACAATCCAAATCACCTAGGTAGTGAGTAGTGCCAATAAAACCAAGTTCTTCTGTTGTTTCAAAGTTGAGACGACTACCTATTGCAACTTGGCCATAAAAAGTCTAATGCTCATGGCAGGTTATAAAAGATTGTCTAATCACATAACTTCTACGTGGGTAAGGAGCCTCCTTGAAAGATTTTTATTTGGCACTTCCATTTGTCCCATAGATATGCTGCAACTTATATTAATGTTCGCTTTCCCCTTGCACCTGAGTAGTTTCCAAGTAATTGAATAAACAAAATTCTAAGGGGTGTACAACTCCCAACCATTATTCTTTCCCTTTTACTTATTTTTCTATGAGATCCAATAGAGTGTATATGTCATGTAACATTTCCCCTTAAATTTGCATCAAATGTTTTTTATATACATTGTCAGAGTATGAACTATGAAGAACCTCAATAATAGATAATTCACAGAGTTAGGATATGCACAACGTTTATTGTAATAGTCCACCTTAACTCAATATATCTTAAAGTCCAGGCTCAGAAGATCTAAAGATCTTTACAAGAAACAAAAAGAATGCTACATAAAAGCAATATATTTACCACATTGAAGCAAATAATTACAAAGTATAAATACTAAATTTATTAAAGAAGATACTAAGCTAGCCTTTCCTTGCTTCTTCTAAAAAATATCAAGTATTTACAAGTTTACAATTGTATGGATACTGGGATAACTTAAGGAGTATAAATGATATGCAGAAATTCCCCTTTGATAATTCTCAAAGACAACTTATACATAAATTTTTGTACTAGACTACTAGTATAATGTTACCAATAGTTGGAGCACAATGCAGAATATTACGTTTCCCAAATAAATTTTTTTGTTCATTTAAGCTCCATAAACTTCAATAGATTCCTAAGAAGTAGCATTCTCAATACCAGAATCGATGGCTTTCCGGTGGTCAAGATCTCAGTGCAAGTCATCGCCCCAGAACGAGAAACAACCACGTCAGCTGCAGCATAAGCCAAATCCATCTCATGCAGGAACCTTCATATATTAAAAGGAGACTCAGACACCAAAAACAAGCCAAACGAAAATATGCAATCAAAGCACACAAATCAAATTGTGAGAGTAATCTTGAAATATATTTCCTGAAACAAGTACAGAAAATTGTGTATGAGAGAACCGATTTCACTTTTATGTAAATCTCAACCACAATATACATCAGTGATGTTGATTCTTTCCTCTTTCCCCTATCAGGTATATCCATCCTTATCCTTCTTTGTGAAATTTGACACAGTAGAAATTGAGGGGTAAAAAAAAAAAGATGTGCTTCTTCATTGTTCTTTGGATGCTTTAGAAGAGTAAGATGCTGTCGAGGATGCCAGAAATTTGTATACCTTTTCTATTCTAGTTGTGGACAAATTCTACAAATATAAATTTATTGTGTGAGAGATTAAATGACTAACGTGAAGTTTTTGCTAGAAGAAGCAGCAATCAAGGTTTGTCAGATGGTGTTTTAGCAGTATAAAACACTGCAGGCCTCTTAGAAGAAATGCACATGAAATAATTAATGGAGTGTCGAGGAAAAAAGGACTCTTGTTTGATGGCTATGTTAAGTGTTTTCCAAAAATAAATCACAATGTAGAACAGTGTTTTTTGCATGGGAATTTTGTATGAGACCTCATGGATCAGAACCTAACTGAGACGTTCAATAGTAAAGAATCATGGCACCTGAATCTGATATTAGTTGTTGGAGGTACTTCTAATGGATTTGGTATCTAGATAAGCACCATGACTAAGGGAAGACCAATCACAAAGATTGTTTTGCCATAACAACAACATCGAGATGTACCTACCTTCTATTTTGGGATAGGTAATAGGTTAGATTGCTATAGTACTAAACTTAAAGGCCTTCTTGTTATAGTTAATTATTCTTTTTTGTAATATCCCATGTTCTAGTACTCAGGATTCTAGAAGTATTGCATGCATGACAAATGAAAATATATATTTGATGAATGGTTCCACATCCAATAACTCCCCAGTTTTGAGGAGCTGATGGGAACTTCAGTGGTCAGTTTTATGGAAAACAGTTCAGGACCAAATCAAAGTGGTGGCCAAAAGGATTTGCTCTACATGGAATAAGTGTATGTGTAAAGAAAACAGCAACAAAGATAAAGAATACAGAAATTGCAAGAAGGGATTTGAAAAACCTAAGAAGATATTAGGAAGAAATTGTGAGGAACCAAACAACAATAAAAAAATGATAATTTTTAGAATGTTATTGGCTAGAAGTTTCTGAGGAATCATTAAATTGAAATACACAGAGATGGAACACAAGTGATAGTGTCAAAAGTACATAGAGATGGACTAAAAAAAATTGCAAAACAATGCGTGAGGTATGAGAAACTTAGACAACCCAAAGGAATTGGTTACAAGTTTTAAGAAAGAAGAGAGAGCAAGATGACAAGATAAAGAATCCAAGAATGTGTGAGGTATTAGAAACTTAGACAACCCAAAGGAATTGGTTACAAGTTTTAAGAAAGAAGAGAGAGCAAGATGACAAGATAAAGACTCCAAGAATGTGTGGGGTATGAGAAACTTAGACAACCCAAAGGAATTGGTTACAAGTTTTAAGAAAGAAGAGAGAGCAAGTTGACAAGATAAAGACTCCAAGAAACTTGTGTCAGTTGTTTAGGAGAGCTGAAGAAAGAACAAATTTGACTTTTTGTAGGAGCAGATGACAGGATAGGGTCAGTTGAATAAGGCTTGCTGTCTTAATAATTTTATTAGCAAATGTAGCTGGTCAAAAGAAGAGTAATGTGTAGTCTATAATAGATATTCCGACATCTTAGTAATTAAAAAGCAGTGTGTGCTGAACATCCCAGTGGCTAGATCCATCGAACGCTTACCTTGATCAATAACTATCTTAACAAATTCAATTAAGGATCATCGTATCAATATATCATCATTATATGACTCCAAAGGAAAAAAATTTCGGCAAGCGTTTGCAGGTAAGCTTACACATTGAGTTAATCTTAGAAATTGAAGGTTCAAAAAATGCAATGAGCATCCAAGTGATTTAGATTGAAAATACGAGATCAAAACAACAATCTCAGTGTAACGAGCAAAGCAAGTAACCAAGAACTCACGGTGTAAGATGCAATCGTCGGTTCACCTTAACAAGACTCTCCATTTCGTTGAAGCCATCGGCTCCCGTTTGCCAAATGATGAGCCTGTTCTTGTGCTGCAGCAACATCTCGTAGTACATGTTGAGAACCGCTATATTGATAGCTTCCGCCCCACATGAGCCCCCTAGCACGAGCACGACCTGCGCTTTGTCCTCGCCGCTCTTCGGCCCCGCCTTGGGGAAGAAGTGCGACCGCGCCACCGCCTTGGAGACGTATCGCCGCAGCGCGACCCTCACCGGGTTTCCGTACACCAAGCACTTCTTACGGTCGAAATGCTTCACGCAGGCATTGAAGGCAACGAAGATCGTCTCCGCGCACGGCGCGGCCAGCCGGTTCACCAGCCCCGGGTGGCTGTTCTGCTCCTGGATGACGATCTTGATGCCGGACAAGGCGGCGGCGAGGCATACAGGCGCGGCGACGTACCCCCCGGTGCCCACGACGACGAGGGGCCGGAACTGGCGGAGGATCCGGGAGCTAGCGGCGACGGCGAGGATGAGGCGGAAGGGGAGGAGGAGGTTGGAGGGGGAGAGGAGGGGTCGGGAGGGGCGCGCCGGGGGAATGGTGGAGAGGGTGAAGCCGGCGGAGGGGACGGCGGCTGCCTCAAGGCCGGCGTCGGAGCCGATGAAGAGGATTTCGGCGTCGGGGCTGGCGTCCTTGATCGCCTCGGCGATCGCGATCGCCGGGTAGATGTGTCCCCCTGTGCCGCCGCCTGTGAAGACGACGCGCAGCGTGGCCGCCGGCGGCGATGCAGCCTGAAAGATGGACGAGGAGACCAAGTTAGTGATCTCAAATAGCTTCGGAAATGTAAAAAAAGTTCCCCTTTTTTTGGGAATAAGTAGAAGTTGTTGTTATTGAAGGAGGAGGAGGAGGAGTACCTGCCTTGAGGTATTGATGAGTGTGAATCTTGAGGTGGGAGGGAGAATGAGAGGACAAGGAAGGAGTGTGCGGGGAGAGGAAGTCTGCACTGGGAGAGTGGAGAAGAGAAGACCGGGACGATGGAAGAGGGATGAAGTGATGGCCATCAGGGAGAAGGACGAAGAGGAGGCCGAAGAAGACCAGTCTACTGTCTTAGTAAATTATGCACAGCGTTCAGTTTAAGACAGAAACAAGCTAAAAAAAATTAAATATTTTTTTAATATATTTTTATTAGTTTTAATAAAATAAGTATTATGATTTTTTATTGTTATTGTTTGTCTAATTATTAAAATATCATTTTTTTTATGTTAGTAATTGGTTTGATTGAGATTAGAAGTCTATTTTAATTATTTATAATATTTTTATTATAATAGTCAAAATATTATAATAAACTAATTTTTTATTTCTATTTAGGTGATATTAATCCTAAAATATCATAAATACTTATTTGAATGATAAATTAAGTGATTTCTAATGTATTTTAATTTAATTTAATTTATTTAGTAATTTTATTATTGTAATCAAAATATTACAATACGTCAAAAGATATCTTTGAGAGATAATTAAGATATTTTTTAATTAATAATATTATTTTAAAAATAAAGTACTTAAAATGTAAATATTTTATTTAAAATCTAAAAATAAATGATCGAGTCAGATTCAAATTCAGATTTAAACATGGTCAAATATTTTACGATGTTCATAAATCGATTCGTTTGTCCGATAAAATTCAAATGTGGTCTTTAATTAGACTTCGGATTCATGTTTGGCTTGGGATCAGATTCGCATGTTTACATACGCATTTAATTGACGGCGATATGATGGAAAGTGCTCATAATGCGACAATACTAATACACCCTTTACATCGCGACTTATGTTACGATGTGTCCGTAGTGGTTTTATTTCAGAAGCTGTACCGAATCATCGTCTTCCCTCCCTTTAACCTAATAATCCTCGTCTTCGTGCGTGTGCGAGGTGGCCGGATATCGTCTTCCCAGCGCGCGTGTGGAAGCCGGCCGCGGCGTTGTTGGGTAAGGCGAGCGGCCCTCCGGTGGTGCCTCCCTTCTCTCAGGCGGAGGTGCCTTCTTCTCGTTCCTCTCGCCCTACGTCTCCGTCTCCCAATCCCTCTTCCCCTCTCGGCGGTGCCAGCCCTTGCACCCCTCGCCTGGCTGTTCTCTCCTTCACCTCCCGCGACGGTACGTCCCTCCCAGTGGTACTGCCTCCTTACCCCCGCTCTCTGCTTCTCCCAAACAGAGTCGCCCCTCCTCTCTTTCTCTCCCCTCTACCCCACTCGCTCTCTCTCTCTTCCGGCCGCTCTCAACAGTCCCGACGGCCCTTCTGCTTCTTCCACTGCCCTCTGCCGTCCAGTCCGCAGCCCCTCTCTGCCGCTATTGGCCCCCCGCCTCTGCTGTTGTCAGGCCCCGCTCCCCTGCCTTCCTCTACATTCAGCCGATCTCCTCCTGTACTCCGCCCCTCCCCTGCCTCCTACCGAGTTGTTAATTACACTAATGTTATTTCTTATTAATAATAGTTAATTATTGTTAGTAATATCTTATTAAATGTGTTAATTATTGAATTTGTCACTGTTTGGAACTTGAATTGTCACTGCTAGACTTGTCAAAATTAAAAGGACTTTCGATGTTCATTCTTTTGTTATTATATTTGGACAATTTAATACGTTAATGTTTTATAGGTGATTAAATGAATGTAATTTGATGCTTTAGTGGTGATATTTTGATTATAAAATGATATAATATTCATATTGTCTAGTTTTCTTTCTCCTTAATCATATTTTTTTATGACTTTTATATTGAAGAGCAACTTCGCTCGAGCGAGCTTGGGTGATTTGGAGTCTTGGCACCTTTTAGTGCTTAGTGCCTTTGACCTTTTGACAGCACTGTTTCTCGTTGAAGTTTGATATACCAATGTTTGATATTTCAAATGATGATAACATTTTTTATGCTTGGTCTCATTTTGAAGGGAGCATGTTTTGTCTCAGCTTAATCGAGCATAATTTGCCTTTGCCTCCACACTTACTTAACCGTCCTCTTCTTGATGCAATTAAGGAAGAACTTGAGAGGTTGTTTTTGGACAAGGTGCAGTTGATATATTTCCTATGAGAATAATTTTTTATATGCTTGTATACCATTTATTTATGTTTTTGTTTCCACCCACCAGGTTCTCTCAAATTTGGGTCTTTGCATCTCTATCTATGACATTCGAACCATAGAAGGTGGCTTTGTCTTCCCTGGTGATGGTTCTTCCACATATAAGGTTTTATTAAGCGTTCTTACTTTATATGGTGCCATTGCATTAATTTCTGCAATGATTTTCTCATTGAAATTGATGAAATCTATCTTTTATATTCTGAGAGCAATTAGTCTTTTATTTCAAGATTTGAAACTGCAGGAGGCATTGCATCTTCAAAGAAATCTATTTATCATTTGAATTTAATTTTTCATGTGATATTATTGATCAGTTTTCTCTATTATTTTCATGCTCTTTCTTGGTTTCTTTAGTTTTGATTTTTTTGATCTTTTCACCACTTTCTAAGAGACTTTTACTTTCTCAGAAAAATTGTATAAGATCATTAATTAATAATAGCAATAGAAATTTTTTTACTGAATATATGTTACCAAGACTTCAGGTATTCTAAAGAAAGGTTTTTGAGCTTGCCCGTTCTTGGTTATTCCAAAAGACTTGGTTAGGTGCAGCTTTTTTTTTTATATAATCTTTTCACCACTCTCTAACAGGCTTTTACTGTATAAGATCATTAATAAAGAATAGCAGTTAAAAAATATTCTTCTGAAAATATGTTACCAAGACTTCAGGTGTGTGAACTTGCCCGTTCTTATTTATTCAAAGTATACTTGGTTAGTTGCTGCTTAATGATCATGTGGTCTTGGTCACTTAAGCATTTCCTTGACAATTTCAATAGTGTGAAGATCCATTTGTTGTTTTCATCTTCGTGTGATTTTTGACAGTTACAAAATGCAACAACTTATGATCCTTAAATTTGGTAAACTTTGATAGAATATTTAGGAGAAACAGGCTTTTTCTTATGTGGCCATGAACTTAATAGATATGCATTTGTGTCTGTCAAGAACTTTAATAGATATGAGGTCTTGCGAGAAGGATGATTTTTGTTGCAGAAGATGCATATATTTAGAAACAAGGTTTACAGATAAGAGACATACAATAAATCCAACCTTCTTTTGAGTTTTCTTTCCATGTTCTTCTAATGTTTTATTTGAAAAATCAGAAATATCTTAACAAGATGACTATATCTTACCAAAAATAGGTAAGAGGGGTAGGTCTCTTTAAAGAAATTTAATTGGTGGGATCCTACAAGAAAGATGATTTGTTAGGGAAGGTGCATTTGTTTAGAAACAAGGGTTAAAGATAAGAGACTTATAATAAGTCCATAATTCTTTTGATTTTTAGCATGTTTGTCTATTGTAATACATGGAAAAGCATAAATGACTAAAAGATGACTATGACAAATAATAGAGTGTAAACATCAGCATCTTATAAAGTGACTTTATTTCCCCAATGTAGTGGCTTTGTGATGCCTTCTCTGACTGGAACAATAAATATTATCTATGTTGGTGAGATGGAACCATTATTTCCACCCGACAAACGCTTGTTCTATGCTATTTCACGGGATGACAATTGAAGACCAAAGTGCTGCCACATCATTAGCTTTCACAAAACTTTATTTTGCTTAGGTCTGAGTACCCTGCATTTGGTTGGCAGGATGAAGGCCCTTCCAAACACATCATTTAAACTTCCAATTTAATGTATCTTTGGTGAATCACCCATCTAGCAAAACATGGTCTCTAGTTTCGACAGTTCTTACTTTAGTGTTAATACTAATCAGTTTGATGTTTTATATAGGTCGTGTTTAGGCTAATTATGTTCCGACCATATGTTGGGGAGATTCTTTGCGGAAAGCTTAAAGCATCTGATGCCAATGGTTTGCATTGTATGTTTAACAGCCTACAATCCTCATGTTTTGCCTTGTTTTCTGATATTTACTTGACAATTTTAACCATTCTATACCTTCTTTGCATGTGTAGACTTGTACATTGGGGATTTTTATTAGAATCTGATCTGAAGTATGATTTGTTCCTTTTATCGTTTTTGTCATCCTTGATTGTCAATTTATTTCAAGAAGATATATATATATATATATATATATATATATATATATATATATATATATATATATATATATATATATTACTTTTGTTTCCATCCTTTGTTTTGTTTTTGTACCAATGTGGTCAACATCTGTAAGTTTGCAGGAATTTCAGATTGCTACATCTCACACCAATTCCTTTTACCTCAGAAATATGCTTATTCTCAAAAAGAGTTGGTTTGAAAGAAACGGGCTGATATGATCAGTCTGAAACTGATGGGACATGTGACTACCTGTTCCTGTAACTTTTTGTCCACCATGCATTATTTACATCATGGGTTGTCATTAAACTGAAAAGTTGGTTAAAGTATGCCTAAAGCTTAACTTAAGGCTTTGCGATCATTTATTATAATCTTCTAAAGTTTGTGATCACATTCACATCTTCTAACAATGGCTTGTGTTGATATTGATTCCTAGTTGTTCCATAAATAATAAGAAGCTTAATCCAACTATGGAATATGTGAAAGTGGAAATCCTGTGATGCCTGGATTAGGTTATGTAAGCATGAAAATTTTGGTAAAGTTTGCATTTGACAATACCAGCACCTATGATTGAAACAAATAAAATCCTTGATACATTATAAATAACAAAAAGAATGTAAAAGTAGATTCTTCTTTGGTGTTAGAATCAGTAGCTATTGATCAGTTATAATTTACATATGTTAACAAGTTTAGTAAGTTAGCTGGCATTTCAAATTAATCAGTAAAGCATCATATGATTCAAGGACTTCTAAAATCAATTAGTTTAACTTGAAGATTAGGTTATGTAAGCATGAAAATTTTGGTAAACTTTGCATTTGACGATACCAGCACCTATGATTGAAACAGATAAAATCCTTGATACATTATAAATAACAAAAAACATGTAAAAGTATATTCTTCTTTGGTGTTAGAATCAATAGCTATTGATCAGTTATAATTTACGTATGTTAACAAGTTCAGTAAGGTTGCTGGCATTTCAAATTAATCAGTAAAGCATCATATCATTCAAGGACTTCTGAAATCAATTAGTTTAACTTCCATCAGATTAGAATAAAATGTGCCTAGCTCGTCAATATATGCATGCATATAAAACTGATATACAATCATGACCTCAATTTTTGAGACATCATTGCTGACAAAGCATTTCGAACTCCATTTTTTATTTTATTGCTTAATATGTTCTATATGTGTTGCAGTGTCTCTTGGGTTCTTTGATGACATAAAGGTTCCTGTGCACCTACTCCCACACAAAAGCAGAATGTAAGGTTCATTTGTTGTTTCAACATCATCTTGAACCATGGAAAGCAAGTCATTTTATTTTTGTCTGCAGTCATAACTTTCTGGTATTTGTCCTGATGAAAAGTTAAATTATTTATTTATGCAAGCCCCTCGTTCTTAGATTTCATGTCTGTCTGAACAAATTGATGATAAACAGTTTAAATTTAATTAGTTATACACAAGTACCAATATGGTCATTTGCGATAAACTATTTCATGGTTTACAAACTTTTGCCCTTTCATGGAGATGACAGGGGAGACGATGGCATATGGATATGGGAACATGAGTGTGGAGACTTACCTATGGATTTAGATGAAGAGGTATTTTGTCTAAAATTTTGAATTCTTGAGTCATGAAACCAAGACATCTGTTACATATGCCTTGAAAAACAGTTTGTCTTATAAAACAGCCTGCAGGTACATTTCCGGGTGACCAAAATTAATTATCCTCCCATTCCTGTGGAGCAAGATGCAAATGCAAGTCCCTTCTCGCCTATGGAGATTATTGTAAGTCCTTGCTGCATTTACTTAGACTAGTCTCTCCTTGTCTGATTTAGGGTGTCTTGTTCTAATTGCCGACATACTTTCATTTTAAGGATAATAAAATCATGAGCTTATAGTGGGTTCTGGTCACTGACTAAAACTATTTGTTAATGATATTTGCAACTTATAATTATGATAGTAGTCCTGCAAGAATGTCTTATGGGCTTGTGTATTTATCTTTGCCTGTCATGATGTGTTTCTTTTATTTGCTTAATATAAATTGCTGTACTGCTCTCAATCTACCTCTGGCATATCAGCTTTAAATTTTCTAGAATGGCTTGAAGCGGCCAGCACATGCTTGGCTAGATCAAATAGACATGAGATTTCAAAGGAGTATTCAGTGGCACTTCACTGTTTCATGATGCATGTCTAGCATAAAGTTTACTACATAAAATGATTGTTTCAAAGAGGATGCCATGTGGAAAAAGGTGATCACCTATTGACTATCGACCATCATTTGTTCATGTGTTCATGTTGCATGTCTTTCATCCCTCTTCTTCTCTCACTATTGTTTTAGTTCTTGTCATCATTAGTCGTCATATTTCTCTGCCACCTCCCCCCCAATTTACACACCATGGGCAATCATTGCCAACAGTTACTACTGTTCTCACTAGTAATAGCATATTTGCTGTTCTTTCAATCTTTCTGACGGTTGACTAAAGTTTTTCTTTATCTTAATTCTGCAATGTCAATTCAATTTATGGTTTGTTTTCTATGTTTTAACGTTCTAATTGGGATTTGTTTATGATTTCTACTGTAAAATGGTTCTCATTGTGGCTGCAGATGGTGTAAGTGTGAACATTTAGAGCTAGAAAAGATCTAGGATAGAAGTACAATTTTCTAATAAGAATAGAAGAAATGCTAAGAAATGTGTGAATCATCTGATGTAAATTAGGGCAGAATTTGTTTAATGGCAGATCATATTATATTTTGATGATATGGTTGATGTTGAAGATGCAGCTG
This sequence comes from Musa acuminata AAA Group, assembly GCF_036884655.1. Taxonomy (NCBI): domain Eukaryota; kingdom Viridiplantae; phylum Streptophyta; class Magnoliopsida; order Zingiberales; family Musaceae; genus Musa; species Musa acuminata. Next base: position 2,206,547 of record NC_088338.1, on the reverse strand, counting down.
ATGATAATATAGTTTATGTTAACAAGATAAAAAAGGTCTAGAATAATACATAGGAAAGTCTGGAATGGGGCAAAAACAAGTTACTGAAACTTGTTACACCGAAAAAGATATTTCCTATTAACACCAAAAATTAGTTGAGCTATATCCACGAGGGAAAAAAGCAGAAACATACTTCTATTGAAGGCAAATGTGGTGATAGCTTGCTGGATAATATAAACATGTCTTTAAAGATTGGTGTGATTTGTGCTTGAATTTGTTGCTATTATCTACCAGCAGAAATAATTTGCTTGGCCTTTGATAGCACAATTTTTCTCCCTGATTATGTCAATCAAACAAATTGATATAGAAGATTGAGGGCTTTTTTCATCTTTCTGATACTAGAATAAGGACATGGCAAACATTTTTGTACATGTGGTAGAGACAAATTATTACCGGGTTACAAGTGGGTAAAAAAATCATGTCGTTTAAATTATAAATAGGAAGACAGAATTTTAGACCAAATACCTTTCCACAGTCTTGTAGGTAACTTCTAACTGCAATCATCTTATTCTGGAGCTCATCCCTTTTGACAGGGAGAGATCTATGGCGATGGTTTGGGACTTCTTTCTTGGTGGGCAGACTAAGTGCCGAAAAACACAAATTAAAGGACGATTAAGGCTACTCCGTTGCATCGGCAATGGCGGATCATCACGTCTACAAAGACCAAAGGTAGTTTTTTTTTTCTTTTTGGTAATGTTATTGTGAACATATTCAATATTCTCTCTCACACAGCTGGTTTTGAAAAGATTTCTCGAATGGAAATGATTGTGCCAGTGTATTAAATCTACAATTAACTTTGCTTGGCACTTTACCAGACATGATGATCTTAATGCTAAAGGGCTATACAAATATATGATCAAACATTCCAAGAAAATGATCCAAATTAGTTCTCTTTCTACTATTTCTATTGCTTATTTTGGTATAAGAAACAAGATAATATTTGTTTTTGGCAAATTTGCATGTAGAGAATAACTTGTATTATTTTCAAATCATAGATTTGGCACATCGGATATATTTTCAAATTATATATATTCAAGGTTATATATATTTTCAAGGTTAGGATGAAATAAAAATAAAATAGTTCATAAAAAGTGAAGTTATCTCTCGTAGTGTGAGGAGTTCAACCTTGAAGAAAGATGGTACAGATACGGACAATACATGTAATATTATATTTGATCAGGATCTGAACATCTTGATCTACGGATGATGTGGTAATTGAATTGAGCTGCTACAAAACTCGAACGATTGGTGGCCCTTTTATCTATGTGCCAGTTATCTTCTTAAGGGTTCGTCTATGAACATAGAGAACACCACAACAAAAGTAATCTTATACTCTTCACCATTAGAGGGGAATAATCTTACTTTTTTAATTATATTAAATCACGTTGGACTCAAATACGAAACCTATCGACTGTGCAATTAGATATTAACCACTGGGATGCATTTTGTTGTAGAATTGATTCGCGTAGGATCAGCAACTCGCGTGACAAACCACATCCAAGTTGGTGGCGAGAGTCAACGTTGCAAGAATTGGTCCTGAGTCAACTCATCAATTGAATCCATCCACAAGTATTCATAACTTTCATCCGGTCAAGAGGAGTGATCGACACACAAACCAACCCGAGTCCAATATTCTTGCTGTCCGTCCCTGAAACTTCACCTGGATGCATCCGAAATAAGAATCCGATGATGTTATTTCTAATTAGAACGTATGATCTGTTCTCTCAATGCGTTCCATGATGCAAATCAATAACAAAAACAACCTATTAATTACCAGTTCATGACGATGGCAGACGACCTTCACGTCCGTACGACCCCATCAAATTCAAACCCTTTGGTCACTTACCATGGCATCGTCAAGCACGAAGATGGGAAGCAAAACCTCGCAAAGAGCAGACAACCGCGTTTGGAACGGAGCGCGAAAGTCTTTATAAAAAACTACGTTGAATGCATGCAGTATTTACGTGAAGCATGGTGTGGCTCTTCTAGATATACATGGAGCTCCCCCTCTCCGCAACCACACCCATCTCAACCTCGGCGGTGATAACCTACAGACTTGTTGTTGGTAGTGACAACCTACAGTAATAGTAATAATCTTACTTCCTGGTGGAGAACGCAGGGCGGCCTCCTGATGGGGTCCCGAAAACAACGGACGGTGCCGCCTTCGGGAGCTTCGGATTGCAATAGCGACGGCAATAATGGTGGCAGCAGGCCATGTTTCCCGCCCCATGCTCCATGACGGTCGTCGCTGCGTGCGAAGATTTGAACCCTCCCTACGTTCACATGCATCAGCCTTTTTCTCTTATCGTTGAGATTATAGAACCTAATTTTCTCTTAGCATTCTGCACTCGCACACAGGTCTCACGATTTCAACCAATAACGTATGTTTCCAATACAGTTCTTAACGATGTCGTGTCTGTACTCGCACACAATAACGTCTCACTATTTCCACCAATAATGCATGTTTCTAATACAATTCTTAATTATTTGTTGTTTCTTGTTGAGGAGCTTCTGTTTTCAAACCGAGATTCTCTTATCCTCTTGTTATTCGCTATATTTATATGACATTAGCATAAGATCATAGAATTGAGGATGATACTCAAAAGATTAGACTATAGGAAGGGGTGAGGAGGAACGTAATGGAAGGTGATGAACATTAAACAAAAGATAAGAGATTGAGATTAAGATAAATAGATGAGGGTGATGAGATTTATTGGGCTATGATTGATCTCTTCATTGTTAAAAAATATATATTTTTTATCTCTTGACTAATATAAATAGGTGTTGTTGGATGAATCCAAAATATTACAGATTAAAAGTATTCTTATTTTTCTCTATAATCTTATCATTTCTCACTGAAATTCCATCGAAAGCCAAACAGTCAGTCGATATAATGGTTTTTTCTATAATCTTAAAAAGTATTCTTGGTTTTTTCTATAATCTTATCATCCTTCCATTACAAGGCGGCCACTTCGATCCTAAGGAATGCCACGGACTCCCCCGAGAATCTAATGGTTTTATTTCTCTGGCAATCGATCCTACTCATGCTGAGCTTCCACTACTGATGCTTGGAAAAAGGATGGTGGCATTTGGATTCATCAGTTTATCAATGTGGCACGAGGAAAGCTCCAGCCGAAACCCTAGGAGAAAGTAGAGAGGATTCTGGGAGAAAGCGTGGAAGAACTACTCTACCTCACTTGTTGAAAGAAGACAACAATTCTGATGTTCTTGCATATGATCACCAAAAAGAAAGGTGGGGTGATTCATCTTTCTTTATGGTGATCATATTCATATACATTACCGATGCCCACCAAGATTAGATTATTCTCCTTTCTTTTTGGCAATTACGTCACCTACAAAACCAGTGGCAAAGGATCGTATGATATATTGGAACTAATAATATCTTATTATTATTTAAGTTAAAATTATACTTCATATGATCCCTCCCCGATAGAGCTCAAAGGTATGACCACGCCAAAAATCTGACACCCTATATATATATATAGGGTGTGGTGGTGGAGAAGGGGAGCTCCATATATATATATATATATGGGTGGGTCTTAATACTATTACCGAGACTTTGTCGCTCCATTCCAAACGCATTTGTTTGTTCTTGAGGAGGTTTCGCTTCCCGTCTTCGTGCTCGACCGTGTCATGGTCCAAGTATTTGGTAAGTGATCGAAAGGTTTGAATTGGATGCGGTCGAATGGACTTCAAGGTGGTTTACTTGTCATAAACGGGTTAACGGGTAATTAACATCCACTATAACCCGTTATAAACATGTCATATATGACTGTACAAGTTGATGAAAGAGATGGAGAGAGAAACCAATGAATGTGATGAATAGAAGTGAGCGAAAGCAATGAATGTGATGAATAGAGTTGAAATTAAAGGTTTTTATTCATGTTCTTGGATGGATCCATCCAAGTTGTTTTTCCATGTTGCATATACTTAGTGGTCTTGATAGGGTAGATTAATTAATTTTTTTTATTGAAATCATGTATCCTTCACCACATATTATACTGATAATAACATCCTACAACAAGAATCAAGCGCACTGACCATCATATATTATAATCAATCATATTTGAAGGGAGACAATAAGTGCATATCATCATGTCTTGATTCATAGGTTCAAAGGAGTCGGAGACGAATATTTGGTTTGGTCAGTTTAGCGAGTAAGCCCAACTTTTAGGAAGACAACGTATGCATTCAATTCTGTATGAAGTATATATAATTAGTTCACATTGCGTATCAATGGTGTATAAATAATTACTAGTTCCTTCATCCATGATATTGAGTTATAATTGGCCGTGCAAATAAATGGATAATAAATTTTGGATAAATTTCTCAACAAAAAAAATCTCAAGATTTTACTTTTTCCACTTGAAAGCATTCTCTTTTTGTTTTATTCCCATGTAATAATCTTATTTTCTAGAATATAAGAGTGCCCTTGGTTGTCCATGAGATCCTTTTACCCTTTGGTTCTCTTGGTTGCCGCTACCATGCTACTATCTTGATTGATTGATGTAACAGTCATGTTTCAGCTGTGATACCCCAACACAAACTCCTCGTCGACGAACAAACCACAGCGACTAAATGTGAGAGGGGTGTGTGAGTATGAAGTTCTATCAATTCCCAATAGCGAGTAAAAAGGTTGATATAGTTATTGCTACATAGGCATGCAGGGTTGACATAGTAATAATGCATCTCATGCGGCGGGCGGGAAACAACGTCCGCAGCCAGCATCGATGGGGTCATGGGTACAACACGAAGGTCTCGAACGCTTCACACGCTGTTGTTTCTGAGACGCCAGGAAGAAGCTGCCATGCGCGCTCCTCCATTCGTCTTCCATCGGCCTCGCCGCCGTCAGCGATTGCAAGCTCCAAACCAGTAGCAGAAAAAGTAGCAGCAGCTGCCTCCACGCCATGGCCATCAATCATCAATGGAAGCAATCTCTTCTTCTGATCACATTGTTATGGCGCTATATGTATATATATAGAGACACTAAAATGGGTTGTACTGTTCTAAGCACTGTTGAATGCCGATGCAATAGATGCCACAGGCATGAACCAAACAAAAAAGAAAGATGCAATAGATGCAAGATGTACCATATATAAAATATTTTAGCCAATGATCAATCATCGTTATGGCGCTATATGCACCTATAGATGTACTATTTTATGAACGCTATATGTCTGTTGTATCAATCAATCATCGTACAACAGAATCAACAAGTGTTTTTATATGAATCAACATGTCATGATGACTGTCAAGTCGTAATGCTTTTACTATCCCACTTGTATCTGCTCCTATGCTTTACATCAGTAAAGTTGGTTTTTCCTTTTCCTGTAGCTTGTATCTGCTCCTATGCTTTACATCAGTAAAGTTGGTTTTTCCTTTTCCTGTAGCAACAAAAGCATCCATTAATTTTGTAACCCAGAAGTGGATTTAGACTTCATCGGTCCAAACGGATAAGGACTGGGTGGACTGCGGTGCTCTCTCTCTCTCTCTCTCTCTCTCTCTCTCTAATCTGATTACTATTGGACATCGATGCAATAGAGCCAAAAGTATGACTCTGCCAAAAAAATAAAAATGCAATAGAGCTCAAAAGGTCGGAACACGCCAAAACAAAAGTATCATCTTTTTGGCGTGGTCGTACCTTTGAGCTCTATCGGGGAGGGATCAATGTAAGTATAATTTTAACTTAAATAATAATAAGATATTATTAGTTCCAATATATCATACGATCCTTTGCCACTGGTTTTGTAGGTGACGTACTTGCCAATAAGAAAGGAGAATAATCTAATCTTGGTGGGCATCGGTAATGTATATGGATATGATCACCATAAAGAAAGATGAATCACCCCACCTTTCTTTATGGTGATCATATGCAAGAACATCAGAATTGTTGTCTTCTTTCAACAAGTGAGGTAGAGTAGTTCTTCCTCGCTTTCTCCCAGAATCCTCTCTACTTTCTCCTAGGGTTTCGGCTGGAGCTTTCGTCGTGCCACATTGATAAACTGATGAATCCAAATGCCACCATCCTTTTCCCAAGCATCAGTAGTGGAAGCTCAGCATGAGTAGGATCGATGGCCAGAGAAATAAAACAATTAGATTCTCGGGTCAGTGATGGTGAGATGGATTTGGATTTTTCGGTCCAAAGGGATAAGAACTCGGCACAACTGCGTCATGCTGATCGTGAAGGTCACAGATCAACGACACGAGCATTCCACCGAAACGCAATGGCACGACACGACAATTGATGAGATCACCGATCAATCATGCGAGGATAACCATCCCACAGCAGACGGCGGGCGGTGGACGATCGGTTGCACAGTTGACTCGCGCTTTGTCGCTTACGCGTGTGGGCACAGTGAAACCGTCGGTGGCGGCGTGCCATTTTCTGAAAAAGACATTTTTACCCCACAAAAATAACTAAATTTTAATTTATATCCTTAAAATTTACCTTTCATTAATCTCAAATAAAAAAATTCGCTTTATATATACTTAGTAAAATTATAGTTTTATCTCTCAAAAATTAAATTTTTTTAAATTATATCTTCAATTATAAAATTGATTAATTTATTTTAATTAAAATATTTTTGATCGGATTTAATCATGTATTTTGATTAGAATTAATTTGAATAATTAATTTTTGATTAAATTTGAAGAAAAAGTTAAATCTTAATTAATTTTTAATTTTGACGACAGAATGATCGTTCCAAATCTATAAGTCAAATTTGAATAATCCAATTCCAAGTCTATCCAGTTAAATAGGATTGATGGCCATGGCGTGGAGGCAGCTGCTACTTTTTCTGCTACTGGTTTGGAGCTTGCAATCGCTGACGGCGGCGAGGCCGATGGAAGATGAATGGGGGAGCGCGCATGGCAGCTTCTTGCTGGGGTCTCAGAAACAGCAGCGTGTGAAGCGTTCGAGACCTTCGTGTTGCAACCATGACCCCATCGATGCTCGCTGCGGACGTTGTTTCCCGCCCGCCGCATGAGATGCATTATTACTATGTCAACCCTGCATGCCTATGTAGCAATAACTATATCAACATTTTTTCTCGCTATTGGGAATTGATAGAACTTCATACTCGCACACTCCTCTCACATTTAGTCGCTGTTGTTTGTATGTGGTCTGGTATCATCAATAATATCAAATCAGAATTGTCACATCACAATTGATAGAACAGCTGAAAGATGACTGTTACATCAAAGCAATCAAGAATATCAAATCAGAATTGTTATCAAATCAGATGGTTGAAAGCATCACCATCATCTCTCTCTCTCTCTCTCTCTCTCTCTCTCTCTCTCTCTCTATATATATATATATATATATATATATATATATATATATATATATATATATATATATATATATATATATATATATATATATATATATATATATATATATATATATATATTTATATATATATATAGACATTCAAAATGCACGGCTGCTAACTTTGATAGTTATGGTGTCACCAACTCATTCAAGATGGTGCCTAGAAGTCAATTTTACTTACATATGGGTCCGAGTCAACTCATCCATAGAATTTTATAATCAACCAAATATTCATCAAGCTACACCTCACGGTCAACAACCCCCTTCAACCCTCATGTTCATCACCGTCCATTACGTTCCTCCTCACCCCTTCCTATAGTCTAATCTTTCGAGTATCATCCTTACTTCACCTTCACCTATTAGTGTTATCGCATCGTAACCATCTTTGATAGAAATTCTATGATCTTATGATATTGTCATACATATATATATAGCGAATAACAAGATGACCAGGGAATCTCGGTTTCGAAGCAGAAGCTCCTCGACAAGAAACAACAATAAGCAGACACGATATAATTAAGAATTGTATTGGAAACATACATTATTGGTGGAAATAGTGAGACATTATTTTGTGCGAGTACAGACACAACATCGTTAAGGACTGTATTGGAAACATACGTTATTGGTTGAAATAGTGAGACCTGTGTGCGAGTGCAGAATGCTAAGAGAAAAAGGCTGATGCATGTGATACTTGAGATGTAGGGAGGATTCAAATCTTCGCACGTAGCGACGACCATCATGGAATAGCGGGCGGGAAACAAGGCCCGCTGCCACTATTGTTACCGTTGTGTGTGCAATTCGAAGATCCCGAAGACGGCACCGTCTGTTGTTTTCGGGAACCCAACAGGAGGCCGCCCTGCGTTCTCCACCACTCCTCTTCCATCGGCCTCGCCGCCATTGCCGGAGACTGCAAGCTCGAAAGCAGCAGCAGAAACACCAGCGCTTGCCTCCACGCCACGGCCATGAATCGATGACAGGAAGTAAGATTACTATTACTGTGGCTTCTCACTACCAACAACAAGTCTGTAGGATATCACTACCGAGGTCGAGATGGGTGCGGTGGTGGAGAGGGGGAGCTCCACATATATATAGAGGAGCCACACCATGCTTCACGTAAATACTGCATTACATGGTGCATTCTGCATGCATTCAACGTAGCTTTACGAAGACTTTCTCGCTCCGTTCCGAACGCGGTTGTTTGCTCTTTGCGAGGTGTTGCTTCCCATCTTCGTGGTTTGACGATTGCATGGTACGTGACCAAAGGGTTTGAAATTGATGGAGTCGTTTGGACTAGACGGTGGGCTACCTGTCGTCATTAACTGGTCATTAATAGGTTGTTTTTGGTATTGATTTGCACCATGGAACGCATTGAGAGAACCCATCGTGTGATCTAATTAGAAATTACGCCATCTGATTCTTATTTCAGATGCATCCAACCCCTTGCTAGGTGAAGTTTCAGGGACGGAGACTGAGAATATTAGACTCGGGTTGGTGGATTGGTCGGTCGAAAGTCTCAGGATGAAAGTTATGAGTACTTGGAGATGGATTCAATTGAGTCGTTAAATCAGGACCAATTCTTGCAACATTGTCTCTCGCCACCAACTTTGATGTGGTTTGTCACGCGAGTTGCTGATCCTATGCGAATCAATTCTGCAACAAAACTTATCCTCAGTTGTGGTTTCTAGCTATATATATCCATTCGGTCTACAGCTACAACGAGATCTATTACTATTTGTTTACAACTTACCACAAGATGTGTGTTTCTGTCGAGACATCCTTTTACACAATTGATATGTCGTGATAACGTATTACTATCATTTTGATAATCGCGGGTAAAATTAGATGTATCGCTACGAGAATAACCCTTCTTTTACTTTACATATCATAACCACAATATAAGGTTGCTTTTGTTGTTGTGAAGTCTATACGTCCATATACGTAATCAAATGATGTGTGAAAAGTAAACCTATCCTTTGGAAGATAACTGGCACATAGATAAAGGAGCCACGTAGGATGCAATCCTTGAGTCGATTCTTCCTTACATCAATCAAGACGACAAGATTCTTATCAGATACAATATTTCATGTACTTTCCAGATTCCAAACATCTCTCTTAAAAGTTTTGCCATTACTACTCGACTCCTTATACAACAAAAGAGATCTTCACGTATTATTTTTTGTCATTTCATCCTAATCTTCAACTCATATACTATTGACTTGATCATGTCGGAAGCATATTCAGCTCTTGCTGTCATTGTTTGTAAGTCTATGATTTGGAGTGCTTATCTAAGCATCCACCTCGGATGGATAGGAGCAGATACAAGTGGGATAGGAGAAGTATACAAGTTGAAGTATATAATTTAAACGATAAAAGAATAAGGCTCTTGGGATTGATAAAATTAAATTAAATAGTAAAATTAAGATAAGAATTTATATTAAGATAAATAAGTGATTGGACGAGGATGAGAAAGTTTATTATACTATATTGATTTTTTTATTATTTAAAAATTTATAATTTATCGTTTTGTCTGATATAAATATATTCTCTTGGACGAGTATAATGTATTCGAGATCGGAGATAATTCCTTCTACTATCTTTCGTCCCTTTCTTTTTAAGGTTTTGTTAAAGACCAACAAGTGTGATATTAGTACTTGGTTCAAGACCAACACGAGTACATGGATTAATAGTAATAAAAAAAAGTAACCAATAGATCCAGAAAGAAAAAAAAAGATTATGATGATGATACGCATTAGAGTAAATGTTTCTAATCAATTTCTTTCTATCTTCTAAGGTGAAAATAATTAATTTTGGGTTATTAAAATTATAACTCTATTTATTTCATAAGGATTATCAAATTTAGTAGAAAATAATTTTATTGAGCATGATTTGCAGGATCCCAAAATTACTGAAGATCAAAAAGATCAAATAAATAAGAATATACATAATGATTCAATAGCACTCTACATACTATAACATCTATTATGCAATAGATGAGTCTATATTTTTCCAAATCATGTTAGCATCAGCATCAATAGAAGTTTGAAAAATATTAAAAAAACATATTTAGTGGTATAGACAAGATAAAAATTTTAAAGTTTCAAATCCTTCAATATGAATTTTAAACTCTTATGATGAAAGATTCTAAACCCATCATCAATATTTTCTAAGAAATCTCTGTGAACCAAATGACATGAAAACCTAAAAGATCAAATAGTAGTAGAAAAGGTTTTACGGTGTTTATCTTCTAAATTTGATATGATTTCTATTGAGTTAGAGATAAAAGTATATTATCTATTGATAAATTAATGAACCATCATAACTTTAATACCAATTCTTAGCATAAAATCTTAATATATTAGGAAATTGCCAAACCAATAATCTTGGACAAGATGGTTACTAATCACAAGTACATATCTTACCTTTTTAATTATTTTTTAATTATATTAATTCTCGTTGGACTCAAATATGAAACCTATCTATCAACTGTGCAATTAGATATTAACCACCGGGAGGCATTTAGTCGTAGAATTGATTCGCATATGATCGCGTGACAAACCACATCAAAGTTGGTGGCGAGAGACAATGTTGCAAGAATTGGTCCTGATTTAACGACTCAATTGAATCCATCTCCAAGTTCTCATAACTTTCATCCTGAGACTTTCGACCGACCAATCCACCAACCCGAGTCTAATATTCTCAGTCTCCGTCCCTGAAACTTCACCTAGCAAGGGGTTGGATGCATCTGAAATAAGAATCAGATGGCGTAATTTCTAATTAGATCATACGATGGGTTCTCTCAATGCGTTCCATGGTGCAAATCAATACCAAAATCAACCTATTAATGACCAGTTAATGACGACAGGTAGCCCACCGTCGAGTCCAAACGACTCCATCAATTTCAAACCCTTTGGTCACGTACCATGCAATCGTCAAACCACGAAGATGGGAAGCAACACCTCGCAAAGAGCAAACAACCGCGTTCGGAACGGAGCGAGAAAGTCTTCGTAAAACTACGTTGAATGCATGCAGAACGCACCATGTAATGTAGTATTTACGTGAAGCATGGTGTGGCTCCTCTATATATATGTGGAGCTCCCCCTCTCCACCACCGCACCCATCTCGACCTCGGTAGTGATAACCTACAGACTTGTTGTTGGTAGTGAGAACCCACAGTAATAGTAGTCTTATTTCCTGTCACCGATTCATGGCCGTGGCGTGGAGGCAAGCGCTGGTATTTCTGCTGCTGCTTTCGAGCATGCAGTCTCCGGCAGTGGCGGCGAGGCCGATGGAAGAGGAGTGGTGGAGAACGCAGGGCGGCCTCCTGTTGGGTTCCCGAAAACAACAGACGGTGCCGTCTTCGGGATCTTCGAATTGCACACACAACGGTAACAATAGTGGCAGCGGGCCTTGTTTCCCGCCCGCTACTCCATGATGGTCGTCGCTGCGTGCGAAGATTTGAATCCTCCCTACATCTCAAGAATCACATGCATCAGCCTTTTTCTCTTAGCATTCTGCACTCGCACACAGGTCTCACTATTTCAACCAATAACGTATGTTTCCAATACAGTTCTTAATGATGTCGTGTCTGTACTCGCACACAATAATAATGTCTCACTATTTCCACCAATAATGTATGTTTCCAATACAATTCTTAATTATATCGTGTCTGCTTATTGTTGTTTCTTGTCGAGGAGCTTCTGCTTCGAAACCGAGATTCCTTGATCATCTTGTTATTCGTTATATATATATGTATGACACTATCATAAGATCATAGAATTGCTATTAAAGATGGATACGATGCGATAACACTAATAGTTGAAGGTGAAGGAAGGATGATACTCGAAAGATTAGACTATTGGAAGGGGTTGAGCACGAACGTAATGGACGGTGATGAACATGAGGGTTGAAGAGGGTCGTTGACCGTGTGGAGGTGTACGTGGAATGAATATTTGGTTGATTATAAAAGTCAATGGATGAGATGACTCGGGCCCAAACGTTTGTAAAATTGACTTGTAGGCACCAACTCGAATGAGTTGGTGACCCTATGCTACTAATTAACCATCAAAGTTAGCAGCCGTGCACTTTCGATATGGTAATCCTCGATTTAGTTTCAATTCATCTGAGGAATTTATTATTAGATCGTGTTATACTAATTTGATGAATTTAGTAAAATTGTATACTTCTATATTTCTATCAATAAATATATTTTTAATTCGATTTTTTCTTCTTGATTTTTTCATCTTTGCTGTTCATGGCAGAGGATAACATCGAAACCATCATCATATTGATTTAGAACTTAAACTGAACTGAGTCAATGATTCGATGATTATGAACTGAATAAGAATCGATCTTTTGTGGTTTGGTTTGGAATCGATGAGACAAGTAAATTATTCTTTAGCATATTTTTTTTGCTAAAAAAATTTAGTTACAAATAATTTGTATTACAAAAAATAATATAAAATTCTTAGATCACTCATTTCAAATTATGACATCATATTTCTCTTAAGTATATCTAATGAAATTCTATTATAAATCATATTACCTATATACAAACACATAATAAAAATTTTAATTCTGTTGTACTTTACCTATCAGACTTGTTTCAAGTCATATAATACTTTATTCAATTTATGCATTTTATCTTTTAACCCTTTAATTTCAATTGACAGATTCAGATTGACTTTTTTTCTCGATTAAAAGTTAATTAATATAATTTAAATCCAATCAAATAGTTAAGATATAATCATGAGTAAGTTCGATAAAAAAATATTTGATTAAAATAAACTAAATTAGTCAATTTTATAGTTGAAGATATGATTTAATTTTTTTAATTTTGTGAGGCAAAATTATAATTTTGACTTAGAATATATAAAGAGTAAATTTTATTTCTAAAAAGCATAAATGGAAAATAAAATTTAAGGACACATATTAAATTTTAACATTTTTAGGGTAAATTTTTTTTAATAAATTTTTTTAACCTCCAATTAAAATTTATTTAATTGGGTAGATCTCAAATTAGATTATCCAAATTTGGCTTATCCATTTGGGACTATCATTCTCCCAATTAGGTGTATCAAAATTAAAAATTGATCAAGATTTAATTTTTCTTCGAATTTAATCAAAACTTAATTATTCAAATATAATTCCAATCAAGTAATCAAAATATAGGATTAAATCCGATCAAAAATATTTGATTAAAATAAAATAAATTAATCAATTTTATAATTGAAGATATAATTTTTTAAAAAAATTAATTTTTGAGAGATAAAACTATAATTTTACTAAGTATATATAAAGCGAAATTTTTTATTTGAGATAAATGAAAGGTCAAATTTAAGGATATAAATTAAATTTTAGTTATGTTGTGGGGTAAAAATGTCTTTTTAAGAAAACGGCACCACCGCTCCGAGGGTTTCACCGTGCCCACACGCGCAGGCGACATCGGTGGAATGCTCTTGTCGTTGATCGGTGACCTTCACGATCGCCATGGCGCAGCTGTGCCGAGTTCTTATCCCTTTGGACTGATGAATCCAAATCCATCTCACCATCACTGACCCGAGAATCTAATGGTTTTATTTCTCTGGCCATCGATCCTACTCATGCTGAGCTTCCACTACTGATGCTTGGAAAAAGGATGGTGACACAACGCCATAACAATAGTAATCTATTGTGTGTCTATATATATATATATATATATATATATATATATAGAGAGAGAGAGAGAGAGAGAGAGAGAGAGAGATGACGGTGATGCTTTGAACCACCCTTCTCTCTTTCTCTCTAATAATCTATCAGGGAATCTCGGTTTCAAAACAGAAGCTCCTCAACAAGAAACAACAAATAATTAAGAATTGTATTAGAAACATACACTATTGGTAGAAATGGTGAGACCTGTGTGCGAGTACAGACACGACATCATTTAGGATTGTATTGGAAACATACGTTATTGGTTGAAATAGTGAGACCTGTGTGCGAGTGCAGAATGCTAAGAGAAAATTAGGTTCTATAATTTCAACGATAAGAGAAAAAGGCTGCTGCATGTGATTCTTGAGACGTAGGGAGGGCTCAAATCTTCGCACGCAGCGACGACTGTCATGGACAAGGCCCGCTGCCACCATTATTGCTGTTGTGATTGCAACCCGAAGCTCCCGAAGGCGGCACCGTCCGTTGTTTTCGGGACCCCAACAGGAGGCCGTCCTGCGTTCTCCACCACTCCTCTTCCATCGGCCTCGCCGCCACTGCCGGAGACTGCATGCTCGAAAGCAGCAGCAGAAATACCAGCGCTTGCCTCCACGCCACGGCCATGAATCGATGACAGGAAGTAAGATTACTCTTTCTATGGGTTCTCACTACCAACAACAAGTCTGTAGGTTATCACTACCGAGGTTGAGATGGGTGTGGTGGTGGAGAGGGGGAGCTCCATATATATATATATATATATGGGTGGGTCACAATACTATTACTGAGACTTTGTGGCTCCATTCCAAACGCATTTGTTTGTTCTTGACGAGGTTTTGCTTCCGGCCTTCGTGCTCGACGGTGTCATGGTCCAAGTATTTGGTAAGTCATCAAAAGGTTTGAATTGGATGCGGTCGTATGGACTTCAAGGTGGTTTACTAGTCATTAACGGGTTAACGGGTAATTAACATCCACTATATCCCGTTATAAACATGTCATATATGACTTTGTACAAGTTGACGAAAGAGATGGAGAGAGAAACCAATGAATGTGATGAATAGAAGTGAGCGAAAGCAATGAATACATTAATTTTATTAGAGTACGTCTTCGATGTTATACATTACGTTAGCTCATTGCTCAAAGTTAATGAGTAGTAATATCTTACACAGATAACCCGTTAACGAGTAGTAACAAAGCCGGAGGAAGTCCGCATCCATTTCAAACCTTTTGGTCCGTCCCTGACGCTATACATAGCGAATGAAGTACTCGTCAAACATGAAGATGCGAAGCAATCCTCGTAACGACCTTTGAATGGAATCATGAAGTCACAGGAATACTACGTTGAATGGACTCGAAACCATGCAGATCTCTCTCTCTCTCTCTCTCCTTTTATTTCCTCTCTGTCTTCTCATAATTTTAAACATCGTGGCTCCGAAACTTAGTAATCTGCAGACATCTGCAGGCAACGCGGAAACGAAAAGATCCTTTCTACCGGTAGCCTCCCCGCACTCTATACGTACTTTCTCATGAGAATTAGTGGGCTTTTGCTGTGTTAATTGAGAAGTATACTTGTCTCATTTTTTTCATTACTTGGTGTAGATTGTAACATGTTATCAGCTAAATTTGTTCGAGTAGTCTATTACTCTTGCGCTCCACAAAGGTTAAGTCCAAAAGCAACCTTGTGTTATCTACGAAAGAACATGCAAAAATATATATTATTAGATTCAAAAGGAAAAATAATCTTATGTCATCCACAAAGAAAATGCAAAAAGAGAGATTATTGGCTCACTCACGCCGAAATGAGCGATCGATCAACAATTTTGAATACTTAAAAACAATCCCAAGTTCAAAATGGCCCCACTCAACCAAATGTGGAAGGGCAAATGTGGAAGGGCTTGACGACCGAAGGGTAAGGGTGTTGAATCTCGGATTTTAATGATGAAACCAATTGATAAGTATTTATGTTTTAATCTGCGTTTTAAGTGACGCGGAATGCTTCGATCAGGATGAGACACTTAAAGTAGGAAGAATCATGTTTAGTCGGAGAAAAATATGTCAGAAGATTGGACGTCGAGCTGGAGGATCGGTCGACGTATCGACAGAAGACTTTGGGCCATGGATTCGGGCATCGGGCCAAGAAAAGCGGATATTGCACCAAGGATATCGGAGTTATCGAGTCAACTGGCCGATTGGGCAATAGGCCGCAAGAGAGGACGATGCGCCGAATAATAGGACGAAGCGTCGAGGGACCAATGACATGCCGGACAATATGATTAATGCTTAGTATTAATTATCTAGATCAATGTGTGTTTTACATGTGCAGAATTAACTACGATAGCAAGACATGAAGTAAAATGAAGTCCCGGAGTCAAGGACGCGATTTCATTGGGAGTTCGAGAGTTCATCGGAAGTTCTATCGGAACCGGCCTAGAAGTTTCAGAGCTTGCCGGAGAAGCTCATCGGAACTCACCAAGAAGATCGTCGTGATGTTCAGGAGCTTGCTAGGAGTCCGCTGGAACATTGCCGAGAGATCGTCGAAAGTTTGCTGGAAGCTCGCCAGAAGAAACCAAGACATAGGGACTTGTTTAGCTTAGCAAATGTCTTAGGAATCGTAGTTAGCATGTAATTAGGTTTAGATTTGGGCCAACCCAATTAGGGGCCAGTTAGGCCCATGTAAGGACTGTGTTGGGCCCAATGAGAGGCCTAAACAGTGCCCCAAGAAGTGGCACCGTTATGGCACAGTCTTCGAGATCGTGTCAGGTGGTGGTACCACCAGTCTGGGTGGTCGTATCACCCAACACAGCATTCCAGGCGATGGTATCGCCCAGTGCATTTTCAGTGTTAGACTGACACTAGCGGTGTACCGCCCGTGCTCGGGAAACCCAGGATGAGATATTTTTAGGCTCCAAGTTTGAATCAACTTGAAGCCTATAAATACCTCTCTCATCCCTGGTTAAAAAACACAAGCACAGAGAATTCAAAAGTGAGAGAACGCCGCTGCAATCTTGTTTGAAATTCCCTCCTCCGCTCTAAGTTTAGAATTCTATAAGAGAGGAGTGAGTGCTTGTAAGTGTTGTCTCCTAAACCCGTGAAAAGGAGAAGAGGGGTGTAAGAAGGAGGTTGATCTTCGCCTATTAAAGGAAGATCGATAGTGGATGCCAGTGGCCTCGACGGAGGAGGAATCGGCGGAGTGGATGCAGGTCACGACAACCGAACCACTATAAAATTGGCGTGTTCTCTAGTTTGCATTTACTTCCTATCATTTACATACTACGAACTGAATCTTTACTTGCCTACTGCATTCACTTCATAAACGTATGCTTTCAAAGTTAAGTTTCCGAAATCGGTTTTCATCAGAATCAATTTTAATCGAAACGAAAAGTTTTGAAGACGTGATTTTACCACAGCACTAATTCACCCCCCCCTCTTAGTGTCGCTCTTGATCCTAACAGAGGTTAGATAGTTATTGATAGTGATTGATATAGTGATTGACACCTGTTGTTATATAGTGATTGATATAAGAACAATATCTTTGAATAGGTTAAAATTTTAATAATGATAAATTAAATTAATCAGAATTAACATATATTAATTCAAAATCATTTTAAAATTTTAAAATTTTAAAATATAATTTGATATTAATATATATATATATATTAATATATATATATATATATATATATATATATTAATATATATATATATATATATATATATATATATATATATCACTTAATTCTCTTAATTTTTATCAATATGAGAATTATTTTTCAATCTCTTCTATTTTTTAACAAAATAAAAATGAATAAATTTCTATTATAAAATTAAGAGTTAAAGTTTATTTTAGCCTTGTGGTTTAGGTGCTCTTATGGTTTACTTGTATATAAAATAACTCCTACGTTTTTGAAAATATAACATATAAGTCATTCTCGTTAAGTCTGAGTTAACAAATGTTAGAGTCTGCGTACATAGCATATTAACTCATAATAACCATTATTATAATAACATGTATAATTTAAATTTTAAAAAAATTGATAATATGCAGATTTGAAAATGTAGACTGGTTGCCTAATCAATTTCTTTCAAAACGAGCCTTTCCATTATTTGGCGTGTGGTGCACTAGTTTTATCTCAACATTCGTCGTAAAGGGAGGATGGTTAAGAAGGCCACAATAGATAGCCGGTCCCCCGAGGCATAGAGGAAATCACTAACCATATTGCGTGCTTCGGTATTCAGAGCTTTTCCCTTGTCATGCCTTAGCTTACGTCTAGCACCATCATTAGATCAATCGAGGGGCGAACAATCCTATCAGTGACGCTTTCACCTTGAGAGCCACCATGTAACATCCCTCATCTGAGAGCAAGGCCGCTTGCGGCATCATGCTCATAAGGACGCCACTAGCTTTGGACTTCAATGTCAACCGACAAAGGACTCCTCCATTAGTGTGATTAGCAAATCAAGTGTAAGGAGCCATAAGGCCCATGGAATTCGCCCTCTCGTTCCACATCCCCCGTCCTCCTCGTCATCATTGTAAGCTTCCTCATTCTTGTCCTTGTTGGCTACTTCTAGTAAAGGATTGAACTACTAGTTACAGGTGCCTTACAAGTCAATCACATGAGTGATGACACATGTGTCACGTTGCACAGTCTCTTTGGTTATTATTATTATAGTATTTTCTTATTTTATATTACTTGATTGATATATTATGATGTCTATGGATTTGTACAATGAGAATTGGATAATGAAGAGATTATGATAATAAGACCAAATTGCTTGTAAACACAAATTTTAAATATTCCCGATCATAAGTTACTTAAGAGAGACATTGAGATAACCGGAAAGACCAGTCTACTATATACCTGTCTATATGATGGAGGCAGTTGGTCTTAAAGCTACTTATAGGGACACTACAGATATAGTGCAAATGATCATTGGAGAATGAGTTCACTGAATGATTCGCTCACGGAATACTGAAGGATTAATAATACTTCATCGTTAGATAATGATTCTGTGATCCTAATTATGTGTTTAGTCTTTAGACTCGAGGTACTAATAATGCAATACTTTACTTTTTGATACCAGATTTATAGGTCTAGAATTTCTAGATCTAGCACAGTCGATCATCAAGAGTGATAACAATCTTATAGAGATAATTGAGTGTCAGATGATCATTCGCGTTCGATATCATGAAAAAATTATTTTATTTATTCTCAATCTGCCAAACTCCTCACCAGAATCATTTACTTAGGCAAATCACAGCCTCTCCATAATCGGAACGAAGTCAACCTTTTTTTTCTCTCTCGCTCTCTTTACACTCAAAACAAAACCATCCTTCTCTCTCCGGTATAGCTACCTCTCTATTAATCTATATATATAGAAACGCTGCTAACACAGCGCCATAACAAGAGTAATCAGAAGAAGAGATTGCCGATATTGGTTCCATTGGTGATTCATGGCCATGGCGTGTTGGCAGCTGCTATATTTTCTGCTACTGGTTTGGAGCTTGCAATCGCTGATGGCGGCGAGGCCGATGGAAGAGGAATGGGGGAGCCCGCATCGCAGATTCTTGATGGGGTCCCGGAAACAACAGCTGTGACGCGTTCGAGACCTTCGTGTTGCAACCATGACCCCATCGATACTCGCTGCGGACGTTGTTTTCCGCCCGCCGCATGAGATGCAACATTACTATATCAACCCTGCATGAGTATGTAGCACTAACTATATCAACCTTTTTACTCGCTATTCGGAATTGATAGAACTTCATACTCGCACACTCCTCTCACATTTAGTCGCTGTTGTTTGTATGTGGTCTGGTATCATCAATAATATCAAATCAGAATTGTTACATCACAATTGATAGAACAGCTGAAAGATGACTGTTACATCAAAGCAATCAAGAATATCAAATCAGAATTGTTATCAAATCAGATGGTTGAAAGCATCACCATCATCTCTCTCTCTCTCTCTCTCTCTCTCTCTCTCTCTCTCTCTATATATATATATATATATATATATATATATATATATATATATATATATATATATATATATATATATATATATATATATATTTATTTATTTATATATATATATAGACATTCAAGATGCACGGCTGCTAACTTTGATAGTTATGACGTCACCAAC
Source organism: Musa acuminata AAA Group (assembly GCF_036884655.1). Lineage (NCBI taxonomy): Eukaryota > Viridiplantae > Streptophyta > Magnoliopsida > Zingiberales > Musaceae > Musa > Musa acuminata. The sequence goes on along the minus strand of NC_088338.1, from coordinate 2,186,332 downwards.
TCATTCAAGATGGTGCCTAGAAGTCAATTTTACATACATATGGGTCCGAGTCAACTCATCCATTGACTTTTATAATCAACGAAATATTCATTCAAGCGACACCTCACGGTCAACAACCTGCTTCAACCCTCATGTTCATCACCGTCCATTACGTTCCTCCTCACCCCTTCCTATGGCTTAATCTTTCGAGTATCATCCTTACTTCAGCTTCACCTATTAGTGTTATCGCATCGAATCCATCTTTAATAGCAATTCTATGATCTTATGATATTGTCATACATATATATAATGAATAACAAGAGGATCAGGGAATCTCGGTTTCAAAACAAAAGCTCCTCAACAAAAAACAACAATAAGCACACACGATATAATTAAGAATTGTATTAGAAACATACATTACTGGTGGAAATAGTGAGTCCTGTGTGCGAGTACAGACACGACATCGTTAAGAACTGTATTGGAAACATGCGTTATTGGTTGAAATAGTAAGACCTGCGTGCGAGTGCAGAATGCTAAGAGAAAATTAGGTTCTATAATTTCAACGATAAGAGAAAAAGGCTGATGCATGTGATTCTAGAGACGTAGCGAGGGTTCAAATCTTCGTACGCATCGACGACTGTCATGGAGTAGGGGGCGGGAAACATGGCCTGCTGCCACTATCGTTACCGTTGTGATTGCAACCCGAAGATCCCGAAGACGGCACCGTCTGTAGTTTTCGGGAACCCAACTGGAGGCCGCCCTGCGTTCTCCACCACTCCTCTTCCATCGGCCTCGCCGCCATTGCCGGAGACTGCAAGCTCGAAAGCAGCAGCAGAAACACCAGCGCTTGCCTCCACGCCACGGCCATGAATCGATGACAGGAAGTAAGATCACTATTCCTGTGGGTTCTCACTACCAACAACAAGTCTGTAGGTTATCACTACCGAGGTTGAGATGGGTGTGGTGGTGGAGAGGGGGAGCTCCACATATATATAGAGGAGCCACACCGTGCTTCACGTTGTTGGGTCCAGCCCATATGTGGGCTTGGACAAATTGGGCCTATTGGGCCCAAATCACTAATTAAGGTGAAGTAAGGCAAATTAGGGCATGCAGAAAAAATGGAGAGCAGCGTGCAGCGTGCAGGGTGCAGCGTACGTGCGCGTGCAGGGTGCAGCGTACGTGCACAGTGAACAGCGACGGCGTGCAGAGAGAAAAGAGGAGAGAGAAATAGAGAGAGAAAGTAAGGTTTCTGAGTTTTCTGCTTGACGATCGGTGGCCAAACATTGTCAGTTCCGGCCCAAATTTTATGTGGAGAATCCTTGCAGCAAACTCTACAATCCTAACGGTGTTGATCTGCGGTTTACCCTCTCTAAGGTACTTTCCTGCGATATCCACTCTGTGAGACCTAGAATTCTCTTTGGAGGAGATTCACCTATGTGATGAAGATATGGTATTCTTGAGCCAAGATCTATGTTCTTGATGTTATTCTGATCCTCTAGTTATTCTAGAGAAGACCTACTGTAAACCTGTTATCATCATTATTGATAGTGGAAGTTTGAGGTGGACTACGGTCCCGTGGTTTTTCCCACATTGGGTTTTCCACGTTAAAAAGATTTGGTCTCACTGTGTGATTGATTTATTGCTCTATTGTTTATGTTGTGCTGATTGATATTTTCATTTGGATATCAAGTTAGTATTTTGATGAGGAACCTATTTTGATACACAAAGAAGGAAAGAATTATTCCGCATTAACAGGTTTCTTCCCAACAAGTGGTATCAGAGCATCAGGTTGTTTGGTGCTAGTTTTCTTGTGTGATTGAAATGGAGCAGTCAGATGGTATGATTAAATTGAACTCATCAAATTATTCCACTTGGAGGCGTCTGATGGAAGATTTGCTCTATTGCAAAGATTTGTATAAGCCTATCAAGGTTAAAGATAAACCTTCTATTATGGACGATAAAGAATGGGAAGTTCAACATAGAAAAGCTATTGCCTATATTAGAAGATGGATGGATATAAACTTGCATGAGCATATTTCAGATGAAACCAGAGCTGATGTTGTTTGGCAAAGGTTAGAAAATCTTTTTGCGAAAAAGACAGTGGGAAATAGAATTTCTCTCCTCAGAAGGCTTGTAAATTTGAAGTATAAAGATGGTGGTAACATTATTGAGCACATAAGCCTATTTCAGAGTCTTGCAAACAAGTTGGTTGCTATGAAAATGAATATAGATGATGAGATGCAGGGATTATTACTTCTCAGCTCTTTACCAGAAAGTTGGGAAACGTATGTGGTGACTATTTGTAACTCCACGCCAGAGGGGACTCTAACCATAGATATGGTTAAAGACAGTTTGCTAAATGAAGATGCAAGAAGGAAACCTGTTATCATCATTATTGATAGTGGAAGTTTGAGGTGGACTACGGTCCCGTGGTTTTTCCCACATTGGGTTTTCCACGTTAAAAAGATTTGGTCTCACTGTGTGATTGATTTATTGCTCTATTGTTTATGTTATGCTGATTGATATTTTCATTTGGATATCAAGTTGGTATTTTGATGAGGAACCTATTTTGATACACAAAGAGGGAAAGAATTATTCCGCATTAACAGGTTTCTTCCCAACACACGTAAATACTACAGTACATGGTGCGTTCTGCATGCATTCAACGTAGTTTTACAAAGACTTTCTCGCTCCGTTCCGAACGCGGTTGTTTGCTCTTTGCGAGGTGTTGCTTCCCATCTTCGTGGTTGACGATTGCATGGTACGTGACCAAAGGGTTTGAAATTGATGGAGTGGTTTGGACTTGACGGTGGGCTACCTGTCGTCGTTAACTGGTCATTAATAGGTTGTTTTTGTTATTGATTTGCATCATGGAACGCATTGAGAGAACATATCATACGATCATCGGGTTCTTATTTCAGATGCATCCAACCCCCTTGCTAGGTGAAGTTTCAGGGACGGAGACTGAGAATATTAGACTCGGGTTGGTGGGTGGGTCGATCACTCCTCTTGACCGGTGGAAAGTCTCAGAATGAAAGTTATGAATACTTGTGAATGGATTCAATTGATGAGTTGACTCTCGACCAATTCTTGCAACTCGCGTGACAAAGCACATCAAAGTCAGTGGCGAGAGTCAATGTTGCAACAATTGTAATTACAATATTTACAATAAAATACTAGAATGGATGGATGTCATGAAATAGTATTTTATTTTAATTATCTTATTACAATAAAATAAGAACTGGGTGGACTGCGGTGCTCTCTCTCTCTCTCTCTCTCTCTCTCTCTCTCTCTCTCTCTCTCTCTCTCTCTCTCTATTAATCTCTGTGTGTATGCAGAAACGCTGCTAACACAGCTCCATAACAAGAGTAATCAGAAGAAGAGTTGCCGACCTTGCTTCTTTTGATGTTTAATGGCCATGGCGTGGAGGCAGCTGCGACTTTTTCTGCTACTGGTTTGGAGCTTGCATGGCAGCTTCTTGCTGGGGTCTCGGAAACAACAGCGTGTGAAGCGTTCGAGACCTTCGTGTTGCAACCATGACCCCATCGATGCTGGCTGCGGAGGTTGTTTCCCGCCCGCCGCATGAGATGCATCATTACTATATCAACCCTGCATGCCTATGTAGCAATAACTATATCAACCTTTTTACTCGCTATTAGGAATTGATAGAACTTCATACTCACACACTCCTCTCACATTTAGTCGCTGTTGTTTGTTTGTGGTCTTGTATCATCAATAATATCAAATCAGAATTGTTACATCACAATTGATAGAACAGCTGAAAGATGACTGTTACATCAATCAATCAAGAATATCAGATCAGAATTGTTACCTTCTACGAAGAAGTGAGGTAGAGTAGTTCTTCCTCCCTTTCTCCCAGAATCCTCTCTACTTTCTCTAAGGGCTTCAGTTGGAGCTCCCCTCATGCCACATTGATATCGACTGATGATGAATCCAAATCCATGCCACCATCCTTTTTCCAAGCATCAGTGGTGGAACCTCAGCATGAGTAGGATCGATGGCCAGAGAAATAAAACCATTAGATTCTCGGGTCGGTGATGGTGAGATGGATTTAGATTCAACAGTCCAAAGGGATAAAAACTTGGCACAGCCGCGCCGTGGAAGATCACCGAAAACGTGATGGCACAACATGACAATCGATGAGATAACTGGTCAATCGTGTGAGGATAACCATCTCATAGCAAACTGTCACGGACTTAGTTAGAATTGCCTAAGTTGTGAGACACCCTTGGGGTAACTCCTTGGACTTAGCTAGGATTGTCTAAGTCATGAGGCACCCTTGTGACATATACATCCGTAAAATGTCAACCTAGTTACAACCTCGTACAGGTCTCGAAGGACCTGTAAAATAGAAAGTTAATTAGATTGAAAACGAGCAACGGACAAGTCTCAACATCTCCCGAAGAGAGAAGCTTTACAAGCAATTTAGTGAGCACCTTGAGTGCAAGAGAGAAAAGAGAGGAAGGAGAAAAACAATGACTTTAGAAGGTAGAATAAACAGTTGTAAGTCCACAAACAACTGTTCATCGAGTGTCGGACGCGAAGGCAAGTTCTTGTCAAGTTAACGTGCGAACTTATGAAAAATATTCAACGCCCGAGTATATACCGAATCTCCATCCAACCTTATGTCACTTGGGGGGTTCCAGAGTGATGAGATGGCTAACGTTTCACGTGCAGCTTTGGTTTGCAGAAAACAAGCCGTGACATGCGAAAATGGAGCCATTTTGGGGTAATTCGGTCCAACGCGATGAGCGATCACACTACAGGCTGCGAACTGTCGTTGTTTACATTTTTCAAGTAAAAACATATAAAACCAAGGTAAAATATGTTGTCATGTCTCTGTACAAGTATGCAAAAGTGACGAACGGTTCATTGAACGAAGTTGTTGCGGGTGCGCAATTACCGTTTGTGACAAGACAACGGGCGATGGACGATTGTTGCACTGTTGACTCACGCGTTGTCACCTATGCTTTGAACCACCCTTCTCTCTTTCTCTCTAATAATCTATCAGGGAATCTCGGTTTCAAAACAGAAGCTCCTCAAAAAGAAACAACAAATAATTAAGAATTGTATTAGAAACATACATTATTGGTAGAAATAGTGAGACCTGTGTGCGAGTACAGACACGACATCGTTAAGAACTAACTGTATTGGAAGCATACGTTATTGGATGAAATAGTGAGACCTGTGTGCGAGTGCAGACTGCTAAGAGAAAATTAGGTTCTATAATTTCTACAATAAAAGAAAAAGGCTGCTGCATGTGATTCTCGAGATGTCGGGAGGGTTCAAATCTTAGCACGTAGCGACGACTGTCATGGAGTACGGGGCGGGAAACAACGTCCGCTGCCTTTATCGTTACCGTTGTGATTGCAACCCGAAGCTCCCGAAGGCGGCACCGTCCGTTGTTTTCGGGACCCCAACAGGAGGCCGCCCTGCGTTCTCCACCACTCCTCTTCCATCGGCCTCGCCGCCATTGCCGGGGACTGCAAGCTCGAAAGCAGCAGCAGAAACACCAGCGCTTGCCTCCACGCCACGGCCATGAATCGATGACAGGAAGTAAGATTACTCTTTCTATGGGTTCTCACTACCAACAACAAGTCTGTAGGTTATCACTACCGAGGTTGAGATGGGTGTGGTGGTGGAGAGGGGGAGCTCCATATATATATATATATATATATATATGGGTGGGTCACAATACTATTACTGAGACTTTGTGGCTCCATTCCAAACGCATTTGTTTGTTCTTGACGAGGTTTTGCTTCCCGTCTTCGTGCTCGACGGTGTCATGGTCCAAGTATTTGGTAAGTCGTCAAAAGGTTTGAAATGGATGCGGTCGTATGGACTTCAAGGTGGTTTACTAGTCATTAACGGGTTAACGGGTAATTAACATCCACTATATCGCGTTATAAATATGTCATATATGACTTTGTACAAGTTGACGAAAGAGATGGAGAGAGAAACCAATGAATGTGATGAATAGAAGTGAGCGAAAGCAATGAATACATTTATTTTATTAGAGTACGTCTTCGATGTTATACACTACGTTAGCTCATTGCTCAAAGTTAATGAGTAGTAAAATCTTACACAGATAACCCGTTAACCAGTAGTAACAAAGCCGGAGGAAGTCCGCATCCATTTCAAACCTTTTGGTCCGTCCCTGACGCTATACATTGAAGTACTCGTCAAACATGAAGATGCGAAGCAATCCTCGTAACGACCTTTGATTGGAATCATGAAGTCACAGGAATACTACGTTGAATGGACTCGAAACCATGCAGATCTCTCTCTCTCTCTCCCTCTCTCTCTCTCTCTCTCTCCTTTTATTTCCTCTCTGTCTTCTCATAATTATAAACATCGTGGCTCCGAAACTTAGGAATCTGCTGACATCTTCAGGCAACGCGGAAACGAAAAGATCCTTTCTACCGGTAGCCTCCCCGCACTCTATACGTACTTTCTCATGAGAATTAGTGGGCTTTTGCTGTGTTAATTGAGAAGTATACTTGTCTCACTTTTTTCATTACTTGGTGTAGATTGTAACATGTTATCAGCTAAATTTGTTCGAGTAGTCTATTACTCTTGCGCTCCACAAAGGTTAAGTCCAAAAGCAACCTTGTGTTATCTACGAAAGAACATACAAAAATATATATTATTAGATTCAAAAGGAAAAATAATCTTATGTCATCCACAAAGAATATGCAAAAAGAGAGATTATCGGCTCACTCACGCCGAAATGAGCGATCGATCAACAATTTTGAATACTTAAAAACAATCCCAAGTTCAAAATGGCCCCACTCAACCAAATGTGGAAGGCTTTGACGACTTGAGGTTGTTGAATCTCGGATTTTGATGATGAAACTAATTGATAAGTATTTATGTTTTAATCTACGTTTTGAGTGACGTAGGATGCTTCGATTAGGATGAGACACTTCAAGCAGGAAGAATCATGTTGGGTCGGAGAAAAACAGGTCAGAAGATTGGACGTCGAGCCGGAGGATCGGTCGACGTATCGATAGAAGACTTCGGGCCATGGATTCGGGCATCGGGCCAAAAAGAGCGGATATTGCACCAAGGATATAGGAGTTGCCGAGTCAACTGGCCGATTGGGCAATAGGCCGCAAGAGAGGATGATGCGCCGAAGAATCGGACGAAGAGTCGAGGGACCAATGATATGCCGGACAATATGATTAATGCTTAGTATTAATTGTCTACATCAAAGTGTGTTTTACATATGCAGAATTAACTACGATTGCAAGGCATGAAGCAAAATGAAGTCCCGGAGTCAAGGACGCGATTTCGTTGGGAGTTCGAGAGTTCGTCGGAAGTTCTGTCGGAACCGGCCGAGAAGTTTCAGAGCTTGCCAGAGAAGCTCATCGGAACTAACCAAGAAGATTGTCGTGAAGTTTAGGAGCTTGCTAGGAGTCCGCTGGAACATTGCCGAGAGATCGTCGGAAGTTCGCTGGAAGCTCGCTAGAAGAAACCAGGACATAGGGACTTGTTTAGCTTAGCAAATGTCTTAGGAATCGTAGTTAGCACGTAATTGGGTTTAGATTTGGGCCAACCCAATTAGGGGCCAGTTAGGCCCATGAAAGGACTGTGTTGGGCCTAATGAGAGGCCCAAACAATGCCCCAAGAAGTGGCACCGTTATGGCACAGTCTTCGAGACTATGTCATGTGGTGGTACCACCAGTGTAGGTGGTGGTATCACCCAACACAACATTCCAGGCGGTGGTACCGCCATACTGGGTGGTGGTACTGCCCAGTGCAGTTTCAGTGTTAGACTGACACTAGCGGTGGTACCGCCCAGCGCGGGCGGTGGTACCGCCCGTGCTCGGGAAACCCGAGATGAGATATTTTTAGGCTCCAAGTTTGAATCAACTTGAAGCCTATAAATACCCCTCTCATCCCTGGTTAAAAAACATAAGCACAGAGAATTCAAAAGTGAGAGAATGATGCTGCAATCTTTTTAGAAATTCCCTCCTCTACTCTAAGTTTAAATTCTATAAGAGAGGAGTGAGTGCTTGTAAGTGTTGTTTCCTAAACCCGTGAAAACGAGAAGTGGGGTGTAAGAAGGAGGTTGATCTTCGCTTATTAAAGGAAGATCGATAGTAGATGCCAGTGGCCTCGACGAAGGAGGAATCGACGAAGTGGATGTAGGTCACGACAACCGAACCACTATAAAATTGGCGTGTTCTCTGGTTTGCATTTACTTCCTATCATTTACATACTGCGAACTGAATCTTTACTTGCCTATTGCATTTACTTCATAAACGTATGCTTTCAAAGTTAAGTTTCCGAAATCGATTTTCATCAGAATCGGTTTTAATCGAAGCGAAAAGTTTTGAAGACGTGATTTTACCGCTGCACTAATTCACCACCCCCCCTCTTAGTACCGCTTTTGATCCTAACAGAGGTTAGATAGTTACTGATAGTGATTGATATAGTGATTGACACATGTTGTTATATAGTGATTGATATAAGAACAATATCTTTGAATAGGTTAAAAATTTAATAATGATAAATTAAATTAATCAGAATTAACATATATTAATTCAAACATCATTTTAAAATTTTAAAATTTTTAAATATAATTTGATATTAATATATATATATATATATATATATATATATATATATATATATATATCACTTGATTCTCTCAATTTTTATCAATATGAGAATTTTTTTTCAATCTCTTATATTTTTTAACAAAATAAATAAGAATAAATTTCTATTATAAAATTAAGAGTTAAAGTTTATTTTAGCCTTGTGGTTTAGGTGCTCTTATGGTTTACTTGTATATAAAATAACTCATACGTTTTTTAAAATATAACATATAAGTCATTCTCGTTAAGTCTGAGTTAACAAACATTAGAGTCTGCATACGTAGCATACTAACTCATAATAACCATTAATATAATAACATGTATAATTTAATTTTTTTTTTAAATAATAATATGTAGATTTGAAAATGTAGACTGGTTGCCTAATCAATTTCTTTCAAAATGAGCCTTTCCATAATCTGGTGTGTGGAGCACTAGTTTTATCTCAACATTCGTCGTAAAGGGAGGATGGTTAAGAAGGCCACAATAGATAGCCGGTCCCCCGAGGCATAGAGGAAATCACTAACCATATTGCGTGCTTCGGTATTCAGAGCTTTTCCCTTGTCATGCCTTAGCTTACGTCTAGCACCATCATTAGAACAATCGAGGTGCGAAGAGGGGCGAACGATCCTATCAGTGACGCTTTCACCTTGAGAGCCACCATGTAACATCCCTCATCTAAGAGCAGGGCCGCTTGCGGCATCATGCTCACAAGGACGCCACTAGCCTTGGACTTCAATGTCAGCCGACATAGGACTCCTCCATTAATGTGATTAGCAGATCAAGTGTAAGGAGCCATAAGGCCCATGGAATTCATCCTCTCGTTCCACATCCCCCGTCCTCCTCGTCATCGTTGTAAGCTTCCTCATTCTTGTCCTCCTTGGTTACTTCTAGTAAAGGATTGAATTACTAGTTACAGGTGTCTTACAAGTCAATCACATGAGTGATGACACGTGTGTCACGTTGCACGGTCTCTTTGGTTATTATTATTATAGTATTTTCTTATTTTATATTACTTGATTGATATATTATGATGTCTATGGATTTGTGTAATGAGAATTGAATAATGATGAGATTATGATAATAAGACCAAATTGCTTGTAAACATAAATCTTAAATATTCCCGATCATAAGTTACTTAAGAGATACATTGAGATAACCGGAGGGACCAATCTACTATATACTTGTCTATATGATGGAGGCAGTTGGTCTCAAAGCTACTTATAGGGATACTACAGATATAGTGCAAATGATCATTGGATAATGAGTTCACTGAATGATTTGCTCACGGAATACTGGATGATTAATAATACTTCATCGTTAGATAATGATTCTATGATCTTAATTATGTGTTTAGTCTTTAGACTTGAGACACTAATAATGCAATACTTTACTTTTTGATATCAGACATACAAGTCTAGAATTTCTAGATCTAGCACAGTCGATCATCGAGAGTAATAATAATCTTATAAGGATAATTGAGTGTTGAAAAATCATTCGCGTTCGATATCACGAAAAAATTATTTTATTTATTCTCGATCTGCCAAACTCCTCACCAGAATCATTTATTTAGGAAAATCACAGCCTCTCCATAATCGGAACGAAGTCAACCTTTTGTTTCTCTCTCGCTCTCTTTACACTCAAAACAAAACCATCCTTCTCTCTCCGGTATAGCTACCTCTCTCTCTTTCCATTGGTGATTCATGGCCACGGCGTGTAGGCAGCTGCTATATTTTCTGCTACTGGTTTGGAGCTTGTAATCGCTGATGGCGGCGAGGCCGATGGAAGAGGAATGGGGGAGCCCGCATCGCAGCTTCTTGATGGGGTCCCGGAAACAACAGCGTGTGACGCGTTCGAGACCTTCGTGTTGCAACCATGACCCCATCGATACTCGCTGCGGACGTTGTTTCCCGCCCGCCGCATGAGATGCATCATTACTATATCAACCCTGCATGAGTATGTAGCACTAACTATATCAACCTTTTTACTCGCTATTCGGAATTGATAGAACTTCATACTCGCACACTCCTCTCACATTTAGTCGCTGTTGTTTGTATGTGGTCTGGTATCATCAATAATATCAAATCAGAATTGTTACATCAGAATTGATAGAACAGCTGAAAGATGACTGTTACATCAAAGCAATCAAGAATATCAAATCAGAATTGTTATCAAATCAGATGGTTGAAAGCATCACCATCATCTCTCTCTCTCTCTCTCTCTCTCTCTCTCTATATATATATATATATATATATATATATATATATATATATATATATATATATATATATATATATATATATATATAGATATATATATATATAGACATTCAAGATGCACGGCTGCTAACTTTGATAGTTATGACGTCACCAACTCATTCAAGATGGTGCCTAGAAGTCAATTTTACATACATATGGGTCCGAGTCAACTCATCCATTGACTTTTATAATCAACCAAATATTCATTCAAGCTACACCTCACGGTCAACAACCCGCTTCAACCCTCATGTTCATCACCGTCCATTACGTTCCTCCTCACCCCTTCCTATGGCTTAATCTTTCGAGTATCATCCTTACTTCACGTATTGTTTCCATCAAAGTTGGTGGCGAGAGTCAATGTTGCAAGAATTGGTCGAGAGTCAACTCATCAATTGAATCCATCCACAAGTATTCATAACTTTCATTCTGAGACTTTCCACCGGTCAAGAGGAGTGATCGACCCACCCACCAACCCGAGTCTAATATTCTCAGTCTCCGTCCCTGAAACTTCACCTAGCAAGGGGGTTGGATGCATCTGAAATAAGAACCCGATGATCGTGTGATATGTTCTCTCAATGCGTTCCATGATGCAAATCAATAACAAAAACAACCTATTAATTACCAACGACATATAGCCCACCGTCAAGTCCATACTTACAGCAGATAAGATTTTCTCAATTATATGAAGAAATCTCTCTATTCTATTGAGGAAAATCCTAAGGAAATAGGAGAGGGATATGTTAATGCATTCAAACTAAAGCTTCTTCAATAAAGCTTTATTTAATTCTTCAATAAAACTTCTTCAATAATTTTTTTTATCTTTTATTCCTTTCAACACAAACGACTCCATCAATTTCAAACCCTTTGGTCACGTACCATGCAATCGTCAACCACGAAGATGGGAATCAACACCTCGCAAAGAGCAAACAACCGCATTCGGAACGGAGCGAGAAAGTCTTTGTAAAACCCTTTGTTCTACTTTCTAAAGTTATTGTTTTTCTTCTTCCTCTCCTTTCTCTCTTGCACTCAAGGTGCTCGCTGAATTGCTTGTAAAGCTTCTCTCATCGTGAGATGTTGAGACTTGTCCGTAGCTCGTTTTTAATCTAATCAATTTTCTATTTTACAGATCCTTCGAGACCTGTACGAGGTTGTAACTAGGTTGATATTTTGTGGATGCATATGTAACAAGGGTGCCTCATGACTTAGACAATCCTAACTAAGTTCAAAGAGTTACCCCAAGGGTGCCTCACAACTTACGTAACTCTAACTAAGCCCGTGACAGTTTGCTATGGGATGGCTATCCTCACATGATTGACCGGTGATCTCATTGATTGTCATGTCGTGCCATCATGTTTCAGTTGATCGGTGATCTTCCACGGCGCGACTGTGTCGAGTTCTTATTCCTTTGGACTGTTGAATCCAAATCCATCTCACTATCACTGACCCGAGAATCTAATGGTTTTATTTCTCTGGCTATCGAACCTACTCATGCTGAGCTTCCACTACTGATGCTTGGAAAAAGGATGGTGACACAACGCCATATATATATATATATATATATATATATATATATATATATATATAGAGAGAGAGAGAGAGAGAGAGAGAGAGAGAGAGAGATAGATGACGGTGATGCTTTGAACCACCCTTCTCTCTTTCTCTCTAATAATCTATCAGGGAATCTCGGTTTCAAAACAGAAGCTCCTCAAAAAGAAACAACAAATAATTAAGAATTGTATTAGAAACATACATTATTGGTAGAAATGGTGAGACCTGTGTGCGAGTACAGACACGACATCATTAAGGATTGTATCGGAAGCATACGTTATTGGATGAAATAGTGAGACCTGCGTGCGAGTGCAGACTGCTAAGAGAAAATTAGGTTCTATAATTTCAACAACAAGAGAAAAAGGCTGATGCATGTCATTCTTGAGACGTAGGGAGGATTCAAATCTTCGCACGCAGCGACGACCGTCATGGAGTAGCGGGCGGGAAACAAGGCCCGCTGCCACTATCGTTACCGTTGTGTTTGCAATTCGAATGTCCCGAAGGCGGCACCGTCTGTTGTTTTCGGGACCCCAATAGGAGGCCGCCCTGCGTTCTCCACCACTCCTCTTCCATCGGCCTCGCCTGTTGGGCTGATGGCCCATATTCAGCCCATGTGGGCTTTATCAGCCCACAGCCCACACCCTCTCTTAACCTAACCCTAATTAAGATTAGGGGGGTGTGGTGGCTACGTTTTAGAGGCAGATTAAGGCTATAAAAAGGCAGCAACGAGGCAGATCTTTGAGGCCACGGGATTCCAAAGAGAAGAAGGAGATCAAGGCAGAAAAGGAAGAGAAAGAAAGGGAAGAAGACAAGGACAACGCAGAGAGATTGTTCACAATCATCTAGCAGTGTTCTCATCTCAGGTTAGATCAAATCTACAGTAGACTCTTGCTGTGATTACTTGGGGAGGTTTTAGATATTGTGGGCAGTGACGTGATCCTTGTATCCCAGTTATTCTCTTGTGGTTGTTGCTAGGGTTTTGGGCAAGAGATTGAGATTTGTATATTCATTATTCTCATAGTGGATTATCTCTAGTTTGCCCCGTGGTTTTTACCCTTCACATTGAAGGGGTTTTCCATGTATATCTTGGTGTTCTGTTTGATTGTGTTTCCATTTTATTCCGCTGCGTATTTTGGTCTTCTAGTATTTGTTCCTATACAAAGGTTATTCCTCTTTTTATCCCCATCAACTGGTATCAGAGCGGGGTTTTGGTGATTTAATTTTTGTATTTGAACATGGAGGCCAGTAATATTTCTCGCATGATTAGTTTAAATGGAAATAATTGGATGATATGGAAACCAAGAATGGAAGATCTCTTGTATTGCAAAGATTTGTATGGACCTTTGCAGGGGGATAGTGCAAAACCTACAACTATGACAGATGATGAGTGGAAGAGGTTAGATCGAAAAACAATTGGGTTTATTAGACAGTGGCTTGATGATAGTGTCTTTCACCATGTTTCTACTGAAATTTCTGCATATTCTCTTTGGAAAAAATTGGAAAGTCTCTATGAGAGAAAAACAGCTGGCAACAAAGCTTTTTTGATCAGAAAACTTGTGAACCTAAAATATAGAGAGGGTGCTTCTATTGCTGAGCATTTGAATGAAATGCAGAGTATTACTAACCAGTTATCCTCTATGAAAATGTCTCTTGATGATGAGTTGCAGGCATTGTTACTTCTCAGTTCATTACCAGAAAGTTGGGAGACACTGGTGGTTTCCCTCAGTAATTCTGCGCCAGATGGTATTGTCACTATGAGTCAAGTAACAAGCAGTTTGTTGAATGAGGAGTTGAGAAGAAAGAGTTCAGCAACATCTCAGAATGATTCACAGTCACTTATCTCAGAGAACAGAGGAAGGTCAAAGTTCAGAAGCAGTTCACGTATGGGTAGGAGCAAGTCAAGATCAAGAAAAGATATTGTTTGCTATAACTGTGGTGAGAAAGGACATTACAAGAACCAATGTAAGCAACCTAAGAAGAACAAGAAAAAGGGAAAAGAAGTGGAGTCTACAGAATCAAAGGATAATACTACAGCTACAGTGCAGGGTGGTGATTATTTGATTTTGTCTCCTTCTGATGATATTTTTTCTTGTGTGTGTCAGGATCTTGAGTGGGTGATTGACACAGGTGCTTCTTATCATGCTACACCTCGGAGGGAGTTTTTTGCTACATACAGGTCTGGAAACTTTGGTGTTGTCAAGATGGGCAACTATGGCACAGCAGACATCATTGGCATGGGTGATATCCATTTAAAGACCAACCTTGGTTGCAAGTTGGTACTTAAGGATGTGAGACATGTGGTTGACTTGAGGCTGAATTTAATTTCAATTGGAAGACTAGATGATGAAGACTATGAAAGCAGATTTCACAGAGGGCAATGGAAACTCAGTAAGGGTTCTCTTGTTATAGCTAATGGAAAGAAATGTCATACTTTGTACAGGTTGCAGGCTAAAGCTTATGGTGAGCAGTTAAATGCTACAGAGAAAGACTTCAGTATGGAGTTGTGGCATAGGCGATTGGGACACATGAGCGAGAAGGGGCTGCAAACTCTTTCCAAGAGAGAGGTATTACCAGATCTCAGAGGTATACATCTGAACCCTTGTATTGATTGTTTAGCTGGTAAACAACATAGAGTTTCATTTGCTAGTGCTGCTTTGTCTAGAAAAATGCATGCCTTAGACCGTGTCTATACAGATGTATGTGGTCCTTTGAGGACAAAAACTCCTGGTGGATCTGTTGATGTTCTTGGTATAAGTGGTGCACTTTATTTTGTCACTTTTATAGATGATTTTTCTAGGAAAGTTTGGGCCTATGCTTTGAAGACCAAAGATCAGGTTATTAATGTCTTTAAAGAGTTTCATGCCAAGGTTGAAAGGGAGACAGAAAGGAAATTGAAATGCATAAGATCAGATAATGGTGGTGAGTATACAGGATTGTTTAATGACTATTGCAGGTCACATGGAATCCAACATGAGATGACAGTTCCTGGTACACCTCAGCATAATGCAATTGCAGAGAGGATGAACCGCACCATCATGGAAAAGATCAGATGTATGCTTTCACAGGCCAAGCTACCCAAAAGGTTTTGGGATGAGGCTTTGAGGACTGCAGTTGATGTGATCAACTTATCACCATGTACAGCCCTAGATGGTGATGTTGCAGAGCATGTATGGTCAGGGAAAGATGTTTCCTACAGGCATTTGAAAGTGTTTGGTTGTTGTGCATTTGCACATGTTCCAGATAATGAGAGGTCCAAGCTGGATGGTAAGTCTAAATAATGTATTTTTCTTGGTTACTCACATGATCAGTTTGGTTACAGGCTTTGGGATCCAGAAAAGCAGAAGGTGTTCAGGAGCAGAGATGTGATCTTCTTTGAGGATTAAACCTTTGAGGATTTGAAGAAGAAGGCACCAGCCAAGACTTCTGCAGAAGGATTAGCAGATTGTGACCCAGTTACTCCTCCAGTATATCAGGGTGATGGGGGAGATATGCAGGAAGATGGTGTAGAACCTGATATTGATCTACCTGTAGGACATGTTGAGCAAGAAGAAGTAGGAGAGCAAGTTCCCGCAGAACCTCAGTTGAGAAGATCTTCTAGACAACGTCAACCTTCCAGAAGATACTCTACAGATGAGTATGTGATGCTTACTGATGCAGGTGAACCAGAGAGTTACCAGGAAGCAGTTGAGAGTGAGCAGAAAGAGAAGTGGTTAGCTGCTATGCAGGAAGAGATGGATGCTCTTCAGAAGAACCACACTTATGATTTGGTGCTGCTACCAAATGGAATGAAGGCCTTGAAGAACAAGTGGGTTTTTAGGTTGAAGACTCAAGAATATTGTTCTCAACCAAAGTACAAAGCTAGATTGGTTGTGAAAGGCTTTGGTCAAAAGAAAGGTATTGACTTTGAAGAGATATTTTCTCCTGTT